>NC_134834.1:139439157-139739772 GCF_004210375.1 Tachypleus tridentatus
TTTCTTTTAAGGTAATATCAAGAGTAATTTAAGATAAAAATTGTTCGAGTGTTGAGGTAGCTTCGGGTAATAACCCTGAAGATAACTAGCAATAATACAGTCCAACCAGACATGACTGAATCAGATATATTCAAATTGCTAGCATGTGAATTTTAATTAGTGTTATGTGTGTTAAGCGTCATTTGTGATATATTACTCAGCTGAAATTTACTTTTGCTTCGTAATTCGTTTTATTTTGTTTGTTTTAATTTCGCACAAAGCTACTCGAGGGCTATCTGTGCTAGCCGTCCCTAATTTAGCAGTGTAAGACAAGAGGAAAGGCAGCTAGTCGTCACCACCCACCGCCAACTCTTGGGCTACTATTTTACCAATGAATAGTGGGATTGAGCGTCACATTATAACGCCCTCACGGCTGAAAAAGCGAGCATGTTTGGCGCGATGGGTAATTCGTTTTACCAGCATTGTATATTTAAAGGTGATTTTATTAAGTTAAACATTTTTGAAGCTTCAGATATAGATAATAAACATTTGGCTTGGCGTTATTACTATTATTTTTTGTCAGGCACTGCCAGATGGTTTGCTAGCCCAACACGAAACATGCTCACCCATTCAGCTACGAGGGTGTTATGATATGTTGTCAATACCATTATTCGTTGGTAAAAGAGTACCCCAAGACTTGGTATCATGAGAGTTACCATAATATTGTTTCGGTTTATAAATTTAAAGAATGGGAGAAAGAATAACTTTAACACTTAGAATTAGGTACGGCTATTGACGTATATCTAAAAATATTACTATTTTCTTCTTGACTTTAACGAAAACCAAAGAGTATCATTGTTTCATACAAAGTATTATACGCATATACCAGTGACCAAATGTGGTAATAAATAATTAAATTAGATGCTTCTGCAAGCTGCAAATAAAATAAACAAAAAACTATCAGCAACTGGTTTAAAGAACACACCTATTGTTCAACCTAAGTTTTGAGTAAAAAGTTATATACTTTGTATTTTATGTATTTCATATTTCGTATATAATAATAATCTTGTGAAATAAACAAAGGGAATATACCCTGAACCCAGGCTACTTTCTCCAACTTCTACAAATAACAGTGTGCTAAAAACAAACTTCTAGGATTTAAACATTTAAACGAAGTTAAAATGAACTGGCGTACAGTTAACTGAATGTAACATAAAACATTCACCAAACTGTAGTTACTTGTTGAGCAATTACACGTGGCGATATACGAATATCGGTCATGAATATGCTTTGTAATGGTTGCATAAACAAATCTGTCATCCTGAAATAGGATAGCAGTTTATAATATGTATCGCACAGAAATTTGTTCAAACCTCTAACAGCATAGTCGGGTAAAAAGTACCTTAGAAAGCAGACTTATTTTGGAAAAAAAAAACACTCAAAAGTTTACTTCTCAGTAACTAAGACCACCTAAACATTGCAAAATAAGTAATTTTACGTGCAGACAAAATCATGTTTTCACTTTTTCGTATTATTAATATTATTATTTCACAAGCCTCCAGAAATATCGGCTGGGTAGTTCGCACCAGAACAGTGACATACAGGCTATGTAAAGTTGATTTACCTTTTTATGAATACCTAAATTATTCGATGTTGTTCTGAGCGGCTGCTTCTGTATTCGAATGTGTTAAATGTGTGTTTACAGGGCAGTTCAGGAACAAAGCCAACTGGTTTAGTAAATAATTACTTTAAAAGACACTAAACTTTATTTAAAGCGATTATTTTAAACGTATTTCTTTTTGGAAAGGCTCTTTTCTATTGGTAAATTTTATACGAGCTAGTGTGGATTGAGCCTTACTCTAAATATATATTTGCTCATTGCTTTGTACTAAAAAACTAACATACAAAATAGATAACAATTGCGAATATAAAATCTATAAATAGGAATCGCAATAAAAAGTAAAAAAACTATAGTGTGGAATCGTATAGAAATTTCGCACACACAAAACAGAGTAGATTTTAAAGTTAATTCGATCTCCTTGATTTTGTTGTTTTGCAAAATGTTCTAAGTTCTATACTTCTGCCATAAAAAAAAAAGCACTGGTGTTTTCCCAGCGTGTGCTTTAGATGAAAACTAGAACTCCTTCCCTTTTAGGCACGTTAATTAGAAATTACCAAGGGAAAGGTTCCCGATTTTGTCATTGCCTATATTGGTACTCGAGTCGTTATTGTTCATCGATTTTCGAGTTGGTTGTTTCTACTTTGATTTCAACGTCTATATTTCAGTTATTTTCTTATTCAGACGATAGTGGTTATGCTTTCTACTGTTTCTTTTACTTAACTCAAATTGTAAGTGTCATTGCATATAGTAACATTTCATATAACTATTGCTATTTTTAAATAATAATGGTTCTAAATGTTGTCAGTTATTGGCGACTTATGTCAAGTTTGTCGTTGTTGTTTATTTTATATGCTTTATTTGTATCAACTTATTCTAGTTAGAACTTATACAAAGCATTCTGTGAAAAAACATGCATTGTGTTATGTTAGCCTAACAAAGTAAGTATGTTATCATGTCTGCTTACATTGGATTAATCTGTGTTTATTACCTAAGAAAAAAACATTATTGAATTTTTATTATATTGCTTTGTTGCTGCTCGTCTTTTATTACATTATTATATTTATTACATTTATTACATTATAAGCTACTTATTAATCTATGATAATGTTATTTTTGGCTTAAATAGCACAGCTATCTCTTGAGTAGCTTTAAGCAAACTTCAGCATAACAAATAATGATTATTTTTATCCTGGAGGTTTGAAGATTGAAAGTTGTAATTATTTTTTAAACATACGAAACAGTACTTAAACAGAGATTTAGTCGCATTTTATGAAAATGGATTACATAAATTTGATGTATTAGCTTGTACCTATAATTGTGGGCTGAGAAGGGAAGAGCGACATAATTAGCACATATATATATTTAACTTACAACAAATTTCCGATTAGGAAAGTCGTTACGGATACTCTTATGGCTTCAAGTCCGAGAACAACTTTACATTTTGTTTGTTGTAGTTGCATAACAATACATGTGATTTTTCTTTGTTGTACATTTGTTATTTATTTTGAATAAGTTAATGTGATAGTTGTGTGAATAAAAAAACCCAACGCAAAAGTAAATTGTTAAAAAAACATGTGACATTCAACTGAATTTTTGCTGCATGCACATATGTAGCTTAAAATTGATTCTTCATAAATTAACATAATAGAGTTCCACGTAAATTAGCAAATATTTTTTGAATTTAAACTGAGTAATCTATACTTTACAAACACAGACTGATACTCATAGATTGTGTAATGCATTTCTACAAAATTTGTAACAACTATTAGTTTAAAAAAGGAAAACAGAGACAGACAATCAGTACAAAATGATGCCTAAGGAAGGATTAACACTTGCGATCAATGCCACAGCACTTACTTATTGGAAACGGGACCCAACATAATCATTAGGATAAAAGAATATAGCATTCCCGATCACACATTTACAAACACAGCACAAGAAATTAACTTTTTAAATGAATTAGTCGAAATTATTTCCTGGGAATAGCTTTAGATTTTTTTTGCACTTTAGACATTTCTGCTGGCTTTTCTATTCAAGCGGTTATACATAACTGTTTTTTTCATTCTTGTATATGATATAAAATTAAAATTTATATGTATATATAATAATATGATTGAAATTCACTTCAAGATAATATTTCAGTCTAGCATATATCGATTGTACGCATTTGCTGTATTTGTCGTTAGAATCATCACTATGTAGAAACCTCATTACCTGCATTTAATTAGCTGTTGTAAACATGAACTTAAAAAAAACTGTTAATGTTTTGTGAAGCTTTTACATGATGAGCAATGAGAGTTCGATCTGGATATAGTTATGTTATTTTAATGACACAGAACACTCTGAAGTGTCACTGGTACAGTAGTTTATGAACACTACATGAATTTCAGGAATAACTAGCACGATTTATGACTTAGGTTTAAGAATCTATTATAGTTGTCTATTATTTTTAAATGTAATTATCAACAAAAACAACTCATTCGTCTGGAAATTCCTGAATTGTTATCACAAAAAGCTTACGTTACAGCTAGTATTTAGGCTAATTTCATAGCGTTAACAGTTTCCCTATTAAATGCTATTTTTTTCCTCTTTTGATATTTTCGTCTTTCGAAGCTTTACTCAAATAAGTGGTTGAGTCTAACAACGCAAAATGCATATTTTTCTTTGTTTATTGGCCTTAAGGTTTTGGCCAGCAGTGTATGTTCATTTAAAAACTTTGCTCGTGGATTCATTTCAGTTTTTGGCACTATTTCTTTCAGTGAAAAGGCACTTTCAAAGATGAATTACGTGGTATCTAGTTACAGATCAGCTTTATCTGGTGAGCATTTGATGATAAGAAGCACTAACTTTGAACCTCAGTTAAGTGTAATTTTGTTAAAATCATTAATGTCATGTTTCTCACTAATGCTAAAAAAGACGATTGTGCATCTTAAATATTTTCAGTATGGGCTCTTATGAGAAGTAAATTAGTAATGTATTCTAATTACATATGTCTCCTTAACTAATTTTACTACGACCCCTCCGGCCACGAAGCCTAAAAAGATCTACCTCTTGGCCCTTGTCAAGAAAGATTTAGAGAACCATAAGTGATCATTTCAAACATTTCGTAAACATACACCTAAGTGCTCATTTCAATTATTACATATACATAACTTAGATTATCATTTCGAAACTTTAGATCTTTATTCATTTATTTATATAGTTTTTAGGTAATCATATTAAAACTGAGTCCCATATATTTCGTAAAGTTTTTGTTTTTGATTTATTTATGTTTTGCTCTTGTTTAAATCTTAGAATTATTCACTGCGTTTGGTAGAAATTTTGTTAAAGATTTTATACTTCTACCTGTGTCAACTTATGTGAAGTTTGATAATGCAGTTGGTCCACGTGAAATATTTTGTTAGTTTTTTTTTTGAAAAAGGATAATTTTTCAAGGTATGTCTTCTTTGAACTATCCTCTGGCTTAATTTTCTTTCTTTATGTTATTTTATCTCACCTACATCTCTTGGTAGATTAATACAAAATATAAAATAAACATTTTACGTAAAAAATGTGTGATCTAAAATAATAGCCTACTAACAGACAAAATAGCTGAACAAATAACACGGTTAGGTGAAACAAAATTTTTAGTTAGTGTATGGGATCTTTCATTTAGAAAGAAGCAACGTGTAACAAGAATATGATCACCGTAATATTAGATTTAAAAAAAATTAGAGACATATGACGTTTTAGACTTTAAGGAAATTTCATAAAAATTATATTTTTAATAAATTAAAAGACTGCTTGCTTTTGAGCTACTTACTAAGAGCCAAAAACGTCAAGTGACTGATGGTCGTGCACATGTTTATAAGTGTGTTTCTAAATATGAAAATTTTGAAATCTCAGTAGTTACTTAAATCTGGTCGAACTGTTTAATGGTTGATTCAGGTTCAACTAAAGTTTTTGTTAAAAAGAAGAAAATGCACTTCATACTTTGGGGTCTTGGGTGGATTATAAGAGTTACCGTCAAATAACACTTATATAAGAGTAGCTGAAACGTTACTGAGAGGTACTATTGACCAGTTGCCTTCCTTCATTTTAGCCTATAAGCTCGTAATTATGGAAAACTGTTGCTTTTAATCCTTGAATAGATTTGGACGAAAATCCGAAAGAAATAAACATTGTGAGTTATTGATTCTGTCTCTTTGAAAATCATAATCTATTTTAGAAATATGAATACAATATATGATTGGTTCTAAAAATTATATAGAAAGCTAGAGTAAAACCGATGGCAACTCTTGTTTAGGCTTTGTTTAAGTTTTTCGAACATTTATTTCATATATTTTAAGCAATTTCAGCAAAATATAGGATTACACAAATTAACATGATAAGATTTTATAAACTGATAATCTGTGTTAAGACATTTTTAATTTTTTATATGTGTAAATATCGAATTATGTGAACTAGTCTTATAGAAATAATAAAATATGACTACCTTTTTCAATAACTTCCACCAATACATATACGTATACAAGTATTTTGCACTTCAGTTGCTTCCAAAATTCTTACTGATGTGTTGCATTGTAAAGCTTGCTGCTGAAGAGAAACTATTGCACAAAATAATGCCAGTTTAAACATTTCTTTTCCACTTTTAGGTAGAATTAATTTGATTTTGTAAATTTAGTACATGGTACAAACTAAGAATATATATCTGACGACTAGGAAGGAAGAGACAGAAACCTGTGTACAGGACCGAAATCTTCAAAACGTCGGATGAAATTATACTTTAAAGTTGGAAATACTATGTTCTGTGGTGTTCCCAGTATATTTATAGTGACCAATGTTGGTTCTCTAGATGGCTTAGTTTTTCCGTGATGCATACTTTACTTTAAAACAAAAACACAAACTCAGTCCGAAAGATTCATGTGATCAATGGTTCAGGACAATATTTTCTTTCATTTTGTGAACAAAAGATTTATATATGGTGGAAAGATTTAAAGTTACGACATCAAATGTTCAATTAGATTGAGATAAGCTAATAATAACACTCCAATATCATTCAATTGAGAAAAATATGAATCATTCATTTATCCCATACGGGAAGGCGGATGAATCATAATTTAAAAAGGCATTATAGAAGAGTTATTTGTCTAGGGTGGATTCACATTAGCATCAAATTCGGTGAATTAGGATCATGATAAATCTTCTTTTAAACTAATTATACAGTTTAATTGCCACATTTATATGTAACTGTAGATTTTTAAAATATAAAATAGTACTGAAAGAGATTCAAACCCTCTCTCTCTCTCTCACATCCTGTATGAGTACGCCACTCTAGCGAGCGAAGGGTAATAGGGTGTGATTTTGCTTCTTGCCTGATAATCCTTAACTTTTCAAAAACAAATATTTCATATATATATATTTAAATATATTCCTTTTTTATTGATAATAACTTTTTAAAATAATCCGACATTGTTGTAATACTTTAAGGAATTCTGAAACAATTGTGTTGGGTAAAAACCAAAGTACGGGCGTATAAATGTTTGGATTTCACACTCATTCAGTATTATTATTAAGACTGTTAATACAACCATTAAGTGTGAAATATAAGTACCTGCAACATAAGTAATATCGGTAGCAATGTCGTAATTCCTCATCAAAAATGCTCGTCATTTAAGCCGTAGAAGCGTTATAAGTTATGGTAAAGTCTACTATTCGCTGGTAAAGAGTAGCCCATTGTCCATCTCTCGAAAATTAGGAACAGTTAGCACAGCTATCTCTTGAGTAGCTTTAAGCAAACTTCAGCATAACAAATAATGATTATTTTTATCCTGGAGGTTTGAAGATTGAAAGTTGTAATTATTTTTTAAACATACGAAACAGTACTTAAACAGAGATTTAGTCGCATTTTATGAAAATGGATTACATAAATTTGATGTATTAGCTTGTACCTATAATTGTGGGCTGAGAAGGGAAGAGCGACATAATTAGCACATATATATATTTAACTTACAACAAATTTCCGATTAGGAAAGTCGTTACGGATACTCTTATGGCTTCAAGTATATATTACATTCTTTTCACAAGTATAACATTCTCATACAATATGGAAAATAAAATCTAGACCCAACTGGATGAGAGTGGAAAAAAAGATAGATCGCAGTGATTGTACGGTTGACAATGAAAGGGTTTGAGGATGATTTAATAAGAAAAAAGAAAAAGGGATAAGAGAAAACAGGTCCTGAAAAGTCCGAGTATATATTGACTGCTTACTAATATTCAAGTTATATAAACAAATTATAATAAGTTTTTAACTTATTCGACAATATTAAAAGATTTACTGAAATTGAAATAAAAATAATTGTTTGTTACATGTTTCGTAAAGTTTAGATAAATCAAGGTTTGAGTACCTTCATTTACTGAAACGTAAAACTCAAACACTTCGTACCGTCTGATATTTAGGGTCAAGCTACAGTATCCAGCTCGTTAAATGGCTTCAACATAAGAACTTTTTATTACTATGATGAATTTTCACTATTAAGTATATAAATAGAAATAAAAGAAAATCCCCGTTATCTCTGCAACTAAGCCAACGTGGCTCGACGATAAACTATTTTTTCTTTGTGGTTTAGCAAAAAGCTACACAATGAGTTTTCTATGTTCTCCTAACCACGAGTATCGAAACCCAGTTTTAGCGTTATAAGTCTGTAGACATACCGCCGAGAGTGAGACAAAGTGTATTTCGTTGTACAAGATCAGGGTTCCAAACAATTCTTAATCGGGTTGAATAAAATACTTTTTATATCTACTAGAAATACAGTAACACAAAAATAAGTTGAATTACGAAAGTATCGGGAATGTTTCAAGTTAAATAATTATCGGGTTAAAATCTCAAAGCTAGGTTACAATATTTGAACAACAAAACATCAAATTTTAAGCAAGAAATTTCTGATAGAACTAATAGTGTTTCTACTATCTATTATAGAACTTTGTTATCCATCTTACAAGTCACTTTATTTTAGAATGTTCGCGTGGTGTTACATAATGGCTATATGCATAGTCATTCCTAATGCTGAACGTGAAAACAAGAAGAAAGGCAGGCAGTCAACAATTAGTGACTCATGAATTCTCAATATGACAATCTGAGCACATTTCATATAGATTTGGCCTAACTATTTCTACACAAAGTCACGCTAAACGTAGGACATACCTGAACATTTCCAAAAAAAATAAAAAAAATAATTTTTACATTGATTACAGTAGATTATGATCTAAATGATAGTTGGCATAGGATATTTTTATATTTTAAATATTAAAAAGAAATCACATTTGTTTTATCTTTCTTTTCTAGACGTTGATCCTTAACTTTTTTCTGTTATATAAATCATTTAACAAAATACTTATTACACCCTGATTGTATAGTGTACTATATGGCAGTCCATGTAATTACCAAATGACAACTTAGGTAGCTATTACTTTAAATAAACAAGCTTAAATAAATCTCTTTCATCAAGTTATCATATAATTTAATTAATTGGAATGTTTCCTATACCGTCATCTTCAAGTATGGCTGAAGATGATCTAGAAAGGTCGAAACATTGTTCTCTCCTTATCAGTAAAAGTGTTAATACCCATATCAGCCGTTTTGAGATACATTTGTAGTTTGATCAGTTCTATCAACTTAAAGCTTTCGCGTGATTGACTTTAAGATGATCTAACGAGGTGAACAATTACACTGTGAAAACTATTAAAATTTTTACATCTGATTATTTTGATGCTGAATCTATATTCTCTTAAAGGTCAATAACATTCTATTCTTCTGCAGTTGGTGAGCTCTCTCTCTCTTTTACATATAGCATATTTTCTACTGTTTTCTCTACTGATGGATTTTACATCAGACTTCATGTACAACAAATGCGTAGATCTGTGATTCCAGAGGTACATGATTCATCCAAGTACGTTATGGACATGTAGCAAACTTGTAGTTTTTCGTTCACTTTATTTCAGCTTTATGCATTCATGCTTCAATCAGTCTGTTCTGTTTGAAGGTGTACTAGTAGTAGAAATAGTAGGGTCTTTAAAAAGTTATATAGATTAAAATGTGGAAGGTTTAGCGTACTTAATGTTTATAGACGACCCTACAGAAGTTATTTATAATCTTTTTTGGATTATCAGTTAACAGAAATAAAAAAAGAATAATACTGTGAATTACTTCTAAAAAGTACGATTCTGTGGAATATTTTGTGAATTGTGTAGAGCTACTACAGAAGTTAAAACATATACCCATACTGAAGTTTTAGATTCAATATTTTAGGATTTCATAGTTTTGGCTTTAAAAAGGTACACAAAACTTATTAAAAGAAGACTTTTTGTGAAAAAAACATCTCAGTTCAATAGATAATTTAAAACACATGAATGTAAAATTATAGTAATTTTTAAAGGAAATATTAACTAGATAAAGATTTATCTATTTAAAATGGTAACAATAAGTATAAGAAATTGGAACCTGATCCTACATCTTGGGAAAAAGAGAAATTTACAAAATTAAGAAAAAAAAAGGTTAATGCCTGAACCCATTTATAGTGAAATAATTTTATTATAAACCAGTTATTTCGCATTATTCAATATTTTATGAAATACTTAAAGTAAACTAAATAAATTGCGCTGTAAAACCGTTTGTGTTATCTAAAGGTGCGTTTGCTCAAACTGTAATTTTTTAAAACCTTATGTAACAAATAAGTTTATAGTAATAAACACTTTTGAGTTTTCTAAAAATGTTTCTAAATTAGTGTTTAAAGAATCTATCTGCTATACTAGTACAGACTTCGTGAAATTATATAGAAATATACCATTAAATTAAGTAGTATACTAAATTTAATTTAACTTCACCCGATTAACTTCCGACATTAGTATTTATACCAATACATTGTATAACTTTCTCGGTGAAACACTCGCGTGTGCTCAGTGCAAAAGCTAGCTAGCTTCCTGTTAAGTGAAGTGTACATATATCAATACAGAATTAATTCAGAAATAATTATTTCCAATAGCTGTTATTATGAATTGTATTATTGCTTACATATTAAAATATATTTGTATTAAAAGAGAAATCTTGTTGGGAAACGTCATGAATTTAATACATATCGACAGTTAATTAACTCCTAAACTTAAGTCAGAATTTAAATCAGTTTCAGGTTATTTGAAGCTGCAATACGTAATATACTTAATATGAATCATTCAAGTGAAATGTTAAGATGGAGACATGACCATAAAGATTTTCAAAGTCTCATTACACATGTGTCTAAAGCCAAACTTCTCATATTACTTATAAAGATATGAAGCACAATAACGGCCAGACTATTCCATTTGAACAAAGTCATCATAACGCTTCAACTTTGTCATCAAAAGTAGCTGTGGCATCATGAGAGTGGCATATTACATGGTTGCATTTATATGACATATATTACTTTGTTATGCTGCAAGTCAGTAGCAACGTGGTCATAGACTGTAGATAGTTGAACAACACAGATTATTGTATATACAGTCTGTTTCACAATTCATTTGGCATCTTGAGTAAAGTTCTGAACCTCTTGTATTGTTCGTTGTTTTTCAACCAAATAGAGAGACCTAAAAGTTCTGTGTTAATAATCGTAAAAATTAAGAGATAAAGAACACTGAATTCAGTTTTTCGACAAGTGATCGTTACTATTGTTCCACGATTCTGTGTACAAAGTCTAAACTAGACTTTTCTTCTCATTCTTCCATACATCGTGATAGAGGAGAGCGAATCGATTGAGTATTATATTTAAAATTCAGTGGCAAAGAGTTGACCCAACGAATTCTCTATATCAGGTCTTGGGAATGAATTTTAGAACTGACTTAATTATATCTTTATCCAAAACCAAACACTGTCATAGTAGATGGAATCGACCTAAAATAGAAAGAAGATACACTGCTCCTATCAGTCTGTTTCTTTATTCTCTATTCTCTAAAGTGAATGTTCTCCTGAACGACAAACTCATCACTTTGTCTTGCTACCTTACTTGTTATTAGGACTATATAGAAACTGTGACATCTAGTGGCGGCACTCTTGAAATTGACTCTTTACTTATATACCTTTGATCACTAATTTATTTTAAAATTTGCTTTGTAAATAATCTTTAACAGTAAAAGAGTGGACAAGCTTCTCAGGAACAAGAATCATTGATTTTGCATGTTCCATACTTTTCAATTATAGTAGCTTTCCAATAGCATGTCCTGCTAATCCACCAAGTCATGAAAGTATAATAGCTAAAAGCAATGGAATAAAACCGTCGTTCTGTATTAGTCAGATTTTTTTATACTTAACTGAATCTTTCTTGACTGTCATCTCTCTCAGTAATGAACTGTGTAAGTTGAGTTTGTGTTTCTGTATATTTATAATTGGAAAAATTACCAATTAAATCATATTCTCAAATAATACATGCGATTAAATCATTTTCACTTCCAGCAATTATCTCTTTAATATGTTTATGTGGTACTTTAAGCAATTAGGCAACATCTTTGTTTGATTTAACTGATATGATGATTAAAAGAATTGTATTTGTATGTACAAATAAATATAAGACGCATAAGAAGTCTTTATTCATACAATACAGAACATTCAAATAAATATACTATCTACTTTTTACACTACAATGATAATATTTGCTCATATGATATGCACAGGATATAGTTAATGCTGAAAGTTGAATTACACAGGAACATCCATAAAATTACAAGTTCAGCAGGCTTCTCAGGATGTCAGCTTTCCTTTTATTTTTTGTGTAGGTTGTAGTGAGGTTTACTTTTAGGCATTCTGGTCACATTCCATAGATAAGGATAGTCAATGTATCAGGGGATATGATTAATGTAACGGATTACGAATTCAAACTGGCGGTGATATGTGTCCAAAAGATTATCGCACGAAAAGGCAACTTGAAAAATGCATCGTTATTTCCATTGGCTAAAAATTCGAATAAGTTATTTAATCACATAAAACCTGTGCTTCAGATAAAAGCTTTTTAGTTCCATCACGGACAGAGATATGTTTATTGATGAATATATATGTAATGTGTGTTTTTTATTTTACTTAAGTACATCCATCACAATTTTCATCATTGAGAAAGTTGTGTCTTTAGACGACTTTGTTCTATAGTTTTTGGTTTTAAATCGATGAGTAAATAACCAAAGTATTGCTGTATTTCATCTTTATGAAGATCTTCAAACTATTTAACACGAATCGTGAACATTTGCTATACTAAAACACTTATTAGATTTATTTGTGACCAAATTGAACACAACAATATATTCAAAACTCAAACATATGTAGTTATCTGAACTGAAAAATTCTTTCTCTAAATTATAAAACACTGATAAGTTAAAATGATGACTTTCACATTTAATAAATTGGAACACACGTTTGTTTCCTTCACTTTCATTCAACCAAATGAAAATAGTAATTTTCAGAATATTTGGTTCATCAGACTGTAAATAGTCACAAAAACGTTCAGGCAGTCTTTTCACAAACGGAATGTAAGGAGTATTGTGCATTACTGCGGTGTACAAAGTTGAGATCCACCGTTAAAGTTGTTGTTGTTGTTATTTTGAATTAAGCACAAAACTACACAATGGGCTATCTGTGCTCTTCCTACCACGGTTTTTAGCGTTGTAAGTCCGAAGACATACTGCTGAGCCACTGGGGCACCGTTAAAGCTACACAATATGTTCAGGAATAGGATATATAACATTGCAATGGTAGGTCAAAAAGTTTTTCTACAAATTACGTTTTACTATATCCTACTGGGTCTCCCACGAAACCTGTAGATGGGCGCTGTAGACGACTATTCATTTAGAGCTCTACAGATCGTGTTGAAATGTAAATAGAAAAAATAACATTTGATGATAGAGTGATTGATTTTAGGTACGATTTGTGTTATAGATTTGAATATTGAAACTGCTAAGGTTTTGAAATAAGATGAAAAGACAGTTTTCTTTTGTTGTTCTACGTAACGCTATAGAAATAATCTCACTTGGATTGTACAAAATATTTGTCATATCTTTTGTAGGTGTTATAGTACAAACGTGATTAATATATTTAAAATGATTTATAACAGAATAAGCGAAATGCATAAAATAAACTTTAAATATGTAATCATACGAAATTGCTGCTACAAATATAACACATTTTAATCAGGGTGTCCAGTAATCCTGAAATGTGGTATGAACTTTAATGTATGACTCAATGTATGTTACAGGTCTGAACTTTCAGTATAAGTTTCTGGAACTGACCCTTGACTCCCCACTGTAAAATGTATATTATCATGCCTAAAGTCATTTGAAGAGAAACTGTAAATACATATAATTCAATAAAAGAGATTGTGTTTTATTTTTGTATACGTTACTTAAAATGATATACAGAAAACCAGAGAAGATGACTGGTTACTATGATAAAATAATAAGTCTGAAGAGGATACACGTTTGAATCGCATTTTCATCTATGGTCATTTAGAACAATATATATAAGACTGTATTCATGGACTTTACACCGGGGTTGATGAAAATTCGTTTGAGATATTACAGTGCATTTGTCGTACATGCGATATTAGTCTCACGAGAGCCTGAAAGTAGTCAGAGCCATAGTGAGAAGGGATGCCACACCTTTTGCGCCTCTCTATCGGGTTTTGTCGTTCCTTTCATCGGTCTTAAAATATCTAAATTGTCAAAACTAATTTCAAACAATTTAAGATGATGTCCTACATTGTCTTCATATAGCAGCTTGTCTCCTTCCCCATCATTCCTGGAACTTTCTTTGAGCTTACCACAGTTAATATTTGTGTAGTATCAACATTTTACGAGTCAAACGACACTACACAGACCTTTTCAGGACTTCATAGATTATTAATGTATGAAAATTTAGAGTTTTAATGTTGACACAAAAATAGTCTTTTTCTTGATTAGAAAGTACATTATACAATTATTCGAGCTGGAACAAAATATTTAAGTATCCAAATGTTTTATTTATTATGGAAATAAATCAATGAAATTTATCATAATGATACTTTAGGGCTGATATCTTTTATAAAATGTTATCAAGGTCATGGAAAAGCAGTTATGTTTAACGAGTTATAAAGTCAAACTGTACTGCATTATAATTAATGGCACACATTTATTGCTTGAACAGACGCAAAACAGTACTATATAGAATATTAGTGTATGGATATGAACACCTAAATTTCTGTAGTTTAGCTGATCTATGAAACTTTATTTACATTTGAAACTTTAACTCACGTTTATTTTGAGTAAATGTGCATATTTTACGATACTAACGTCATTTTTCATAGCGATGACGTACAGATGTCATTAATATTGCAAAGGAGTATGTAAATTATGATCACTTGATTTGTAATCGCGTGATGTAGCAACTGAATAACAACCTTACATTGATCTGTATTGAGTCAGTTCGTGAGATATGGATATAGAATGTTTTACTCGATGTTGCTAGTGGTCTTGTAGTTTAAATACAACTGAATATTGTTACTTTGGAATTAGGCTTTTTTGTTTAACTGGGCTTCTTTCCGATTTCTTTCTTTTTAATAAAATATATTAACTGGATTTATATATAGTATTATTCACTAACATAGGTTTCAAGTCCTGGCCAGGAACACATTTCTTTAATATTATCAACTTTGAATTTCTGTTAGTTGAAAGTCACAAACTGAATTTCTGTGACTATTAAAGGGTCCAGCGTGGTCAGGTGGTTAAGGCACTCGACTTGTAATCCGAGGGTCACGTGTTTGAATCCCCGTCACATCAAACATGCTCGCCCTTTCAGCCGTGGGGGCGTTATACTGTTACGGCGAATCCCACTATTCGTTGGTAAAAGAATAGCTCAAGATTTGGCGGTGGATGGTGATGACTAGCTGCCTTCCTTCTTGTCTTACACTGCTAAATTAGGGACGTCCAGCGCGGATAGTCCTCGTGTAGCTTTGCGGGAAATTCAAAACAAACCAGACTGTCAAACTATTTTTTTTTTTTTCAAATAGTCAACCGTGGTCGCAGGAGCGAAGTACTTAAGACTGTTACAATCTGGTGTCACTGACATCCCCCAATATTTCCTTCTCACAGTACCCAACTTTCACATAAAGTATTATAAACGTACAACTAGCATGTATAATCTGCTTAAAACCCACATTCAAGATAAATTTGTATTTGACTTTTTTATTGTTCATCAAAAATTTGAAGTTTACAAATCATGTAAGCTGTAACTTGATTGAATTCCATTAAAATAACGTACTAGCTACCATCTCCCATAAATAAGTAATAACAGTGACAAAGATCTATTGGTGATGCAAGACCTCACCTTACAAAATGATCACCATTACATTTACTAGACTAGGTATCGAGACTTTGGCTAAAAATATTTTTGGTCGATATCAGTTTATATTTAATACGTATAAATTATTTTCAGTAAGTAATGAGCTATTTTGTACGTCTATGTTGTTTCAGTACCATAACTTTAGCAATAACATTCAACAAGTCATAAGTATTTTGCTATCACCTTGTATACCAGCTAAGCCTAGGAAAATGTACTTGATGTTTCGTCATAGAAAAATTTTCTGCATGTTTTTTTTTTTTTAATTTCGCGCAAAGCTACACGAGGGCTATCTGCGCTAACCGTCCCTAATTTTGCAATGTAAGACTAGAGGGAAGGCAGCTAGTCATCACCACCCACCGCCAACTCTTGGGCTACTCTTTTACCAAAAATAATTGTTTTTATCGTCACATTATAACGCCACCACGGCTGAATGGGTGAGCATGATTGGTGCGACGCGGATTCGGACCCGCGACCCTCGAATTACGAGTCGAACGCCTTAACCCACCTGGCCATGAACTTTTCTGTAACATTACTACATACATAATTCAAAGAAACCATAAACAAAATAAACAGATATTTGACCTCTTCTTAAGCCTTCTAAACTACCATCAGGTTCATTTGCTTATTCTTACAGGAGCTCATGAATGCTAATATCTCGAGTAACAGACAATTTTTTGTGTTATACATTAGTGTAGGTAATTTATAATCTGCTATATCTAATAGTACTTAATCACTGTATAGAGCTTTTTTCAAGGTTCGGCTTCACTTTACATAGTTCAGACCAATTGTTATGGCATCCTAAAATTCGTATAGGGAAGAGCTGTAGTTATAAGATCTTTAATGAAGAAGGAAACTCAAGTGAAAAACAAGTACATGAATCACTGTTTTCAAAGGTTGATATTTCTTAGCATTATGAATCTCTACTATGGGTGGAAAAAGTCTAAAAGAAATAAATTTAATGTTAAGAGGCGAAACAAGTTGAAGCTCTTGAAAAATGAAGTTGGAAACATTTTTGAATTTTGTATTGCAAACTGCACTATATACATTTGCATAATACGAAAATATAAATTCTAAAACTTTATTTATTAAAAGGGTTGAAATTATTTTGTTTATTTAGTTTTATAAACTTGACATGCAATGTATCTCAACATCTGAAACGTGCTTTCCTATCTAGAGAGGGATAAATTAGGATGTGAGGTTCGAAACAATATTGTTTGAATGTACTATAACGTGTTTGAGTAAGAAAATGAAAATTAGTGAGTGTAATGAAGTGACTGGAGTTTATTCTGTTCCTGAGTAATTAAGGGCATACAGTATTCCTAGTCTTCAGAATGTGATTAGGTATAATTGCAGCTTTTCTAAATCTGGTTTCTGAAGAGACTAAACTGCCTCTTATGGTTACTAAAATTACAAGTTTAGTTCTCGGTTGTGAGAATGTGAACAAGGCGCAATGCCATAAACAAAGGATTTCGTTTGTTTGTTTTGAAATTCGCACAAAGCTACTCGAGGGCTATCTGTGCTAGCCGTCCCTAATTTAGTAGTGTAAGACTAGAGAGAAGGCAGCTAGTCATCACCACCCCCGCCAACTCTTGGGCTACTCTTTTACCAACGAAAAGTGGGATTAACCGTCACATTATAACGCCCCACGGCTGGGAGGGCGAGCATGTTTAGCGCGACTCGGATGCAAACCCGCGACCCTCAGATTCCGAGCGCATGCCTTATCGCGCTCGGCCATGCCAGGCCTTAAACAAAGGAAGTGGTTTGGGTGTATATTTAGGAAAGGGGAAAATATTTAATTATAGAAGTTCAATAAGGGATAAAAGAGAAAGACCAAGTCAAATGTGAGAACTAAAACTTTTAAATCAACAGATGTGCCAGTAACAAATTGCAAAAAACATTTTTACCTCACGTTTTTTTATTATCCGATTTAAACAATAATTTTTGATGTTTACATTGGTGAGGGTAAATTACTGTTATGAATACTTATTAGTACACAAAACAATTTATATACTCAATAAGGAAAAACATAGTGCGAATGCAACACTAAGTAACAATGTGGTATCAGAATTAGGATTCATAATATTTTTAAGAATCAACACCCCAATGAAAGAAGAGTATTAAAGCCACATCAATAAAAGCTGAAAATTTAAGCCTCCTGGAATGATGAGTGAAATGGAGAAAGTTCATTGTTTGTTCTTATATTTGTTGTTTTCGTTTTGATTGATCTTCAGTTAATTCATATTGGTTGTAGGCTGAGTGATTCGTTGATCATGGGTGAAAATTAACACTAGCAGAGATAAGAAGCGGAAATCATTAACAAAAGTTTTTTGTTTGTTTTGTTTTTGAATTTCACGCAAAGCTAAATGAGGGCTATCTGCACTAGCCGTCCCTAATTTAGCAGTTAAGACTAGAGAGAAGGCACCTAGTCATCACCACCCACCGCCAACTCTTGGGCCACTCTTTTACCAACAAATAGTGGAATTTCCTTCACATTATAGCGCCCCACGGCTGAAAGGGTGAACATTTCTGGTGTGACGAGAATTCGAATCCACGACCCTCAGATCACAAGTCGAGTGCCTTAGCCACCTGACCATGCTGAGCCCCTAAAAAAGTAAGTCACTAGTAGTTACAAGATGGGCATAAGTAGAGTGAGTTAAAATTAATGGTTATTGAAAGGCTAGATAATTCTTGTGGCAGAGCTAATGTGTATGAAAAAAGCACCAACTTGCAGTTGCTTAAATTTTGCAAAAGCAATATAAATTTATTTTTCTGTGTTTTTAAAACAAAAATAGCAAAAGAAGACAAATGGCAGCAACAGTACATTGCGAGAAAATTGCTTCCTAGTTATTAGGATAGGCATTAGCAACATTCTGTAATGTTGGGAGCCCAAAATAATTAAGATATGATTAGCAAAATCCGCTGTCTAAGAGACGTGTGAGCTATGTACAGAAACTTATCATAGAACGTTCAAAGACTTGTAAAAAATACAAGATGTTCAGAGTTGTGGTTAGTAATATGCATAAAGCGTAAAACAATGGCGTTAGAAGATGAGCGTGACAAGAAAACATAGCTGGTGAAAGTAGAGAATGTCACGCTAGAAAAACTGTTTTCAATAAAGAAGTGAAAACAGGTCAGCGTTCCTTGATAAGTATACTTTTCTCTGCCAAAGTGTTTTATATGTGACCAAGATGGGCTTATAGGCAAGTTATGTAGACATAAATAGAAATACTGTTTGTTATGTGTTGTGTCGAAGATGAAAAGTTCAAATAAATATTTACAAATTATCATAAATGACGAAAGAGTGAACGTAATAGTTGGAAAATTCTGATGAGAAAAAAGTTAATAAAAGATAACTAATTTTCTATATTGGCAAGTATACACCATAGTAGGGCACGGTATATTGTCCTACCAGTTGAGATTTAGACATCGAGTATTTAAAGATAAAACAGTCGTAGAGATGGTGAACGTTATCTCACATCTGGTTTTGTTTAGTAACAACACAGAATAATTACAAAATACAACATTAACATTAGTGACATGCAGATGACGTAGTCAGATAACAAATGAGATACTAGAACTCTGAATCAGATAGGAGTTGATGAGAAAAAATAAAACATCAATGATACTTTTAAAACTATTAGAATAGGTAATGTAGATCGGGAACAAATAATTAAATGACAGAAGATGAACAATTTGGATAAATATTACAAAGAATTGGAAGTGACTAAACTTGGTTAAAATTATTATTACTGGTGAGTACGAGTATTGGGGTGTAAATGTAATGGGAATGATGCAATAGGTAATAGAGATTAAAGAGTTATCTCAAAGAATTTTAGACAGACATTATGAGAGCTAAGGCATTTTACCATGTTTAGGAATAGATACGAGGAAACATAGGATTAGCAAAAACTATTACTGGCTGGGTATGATTGTAAATATGTACACATATGTAAACATCTGTCCAGCATCTCACCAATCTGGTGAAAAGGGTAGGAAAGTATAAAGATCGATAGTTAACTTACCAGCAATTAGAGAACCCTTTAGTTCTGTTATTGCCAATATTATAGGACCACTTGCAGTAACAGAAAATAATGGAATAAATATATTCTTATTATGTTTAGTTCCATTACTAGCTGTGCAGAAGCAGTAGTACCATATTCTACAAAAGCTGAGAAAATAGTGTGATATTTTTACGGGTTTCCTGATGAATTTTTATCAGATTTGTTGAGCAGTAAAAATAATGAATAATTATGTAAGGTGAAAGGAACAAAAAAGAACTAAACTATATCACAAATACTATGTTGGAGAGAGAAAATAAGACAATCAAGGTCAGGCTAATATAATGAAATAGGAGAATGTTGTTGATTGTAATATGGTATTTATTATGTGCTAGTTACATAACGAGAAGTGCTCCAGCCTACAAACGGTTTTCACCCTGTAAGTTGCTATGTAATAAATTGATTCCACAGCAGAGTCATAACATGTGGTAGCATTTGTGAGTAGCTTGAGGTAAATGTCAGCTAACATACAATATTTAACACCTAAATCAACTTAGGAGCGTGAAGTAAAGAAAACCTTTTCCCGCTTAAGAATGCTAAAGAACGGATATTTGAGGTAACTCAGTTATGTGTGATACTGGGGATAATAGTAGTGAAATATAGACATCAAGCAAACATACTTTAGTTATGATGTTACAATAGAGTTGTACCTGGAACTTGTGTGATGACCTGTTATGAGGCAGTAATAAGGGGAACGAATAGGAAACTGTCTTAGATTCTCATAGCCAGACAGGATATGTTAACATTTTGAAGAACTTACCTCTAAGCAACAGGAGGAAGTGCGTGTTATGAAAAATTATGGAAGTGTGTTTAACGATAGGTTAGGGTAGGTATGGGTGTTTAATCACATGATAAAACTAGCCTCTAATAATTCAACATAAAAGGAGAGTGCCATAAAACATAAATGTGTTGTGAAATGCCATATTATTTGATGAGACCTCCAAACGGGATGAAGACATATTGTTAGGAGGAAAAAAAATTAGGGAGTCATCTAGCCTTTTTGTACATTGGCCACCTTGTTAGAACTTATGAATGATGGTATCAAGTTATATGTCAACGTGATGAGGTTGAATGAGGTTACCTTTGCCAATTCTTTCCCTGTTGCCTTACCTGGATAACATGACAAATTAAGTCAGTCGTACACAGTACGTTTATAAATTTGATTTATCAAAAGGTGATTTTCAAGTCAAGTTCGAGGAATAGAATTAAGAGAAATCAGTGTATACAGGAGTTGTAGCAGTGTATACAGGAGTTGTAGCAGTGTATACAGGAGTTGTAGCAGTGTATACAGGAGTTGTAGGTTGTTTGAGATACTTTTAATGCCCAAGAAAGAAAAGATGTGCAATATTCTTGCCGACCCAATATGGGACAACTACAGGTTACGTAAATTACATTAACATATTTATGAGGGAAATTTTAGACACGTTGAGTCTCAATATGTAAACGATGTAAATCTGAGATTTAGATAGACTACACGGAGTATCTATATAACATGATGTGTAAAATATTGATTACTACTGTAAAGCTATTAAAGAATGGAAGAAACACACCACGAGAAAGATTTTTTCTAGGTCTACTAGGACGTTACATGAAGTTTATTTCCTGGTTTGAAAAAATAACAGCGTCACTGACAACATTAATCTATAGACGAAGCCATGTTGTGTTGGATAAAGTTCACTTGTGAGAATGCTTTTCGAGAATTGAAAAAGGTACTATTAAAAATAGCCATTATCATATAGCTATAAGGAGATGCTAGCCACCACTGACATTTCAGTAGTGCTGAATTAAATAGATGAGGATGGCATGAAACATCCAGTGACATTTAAAACTGAAAATCATTAGTTCGCGAAGTCACTTCAACCACTAATGAAAAAAGTGTTTGCTGCTCATATGAGGGTTTAAAAATTAAGAATCTTTCATTTTAGGTAAAGGAGCTATCCTGGAAACGAACAATAACTACACGGCTACACTGATTACAGAATGAAAACAGAAAACTACTTTGATGAATTTTGTTTACTAAAGCAGTTTGATTTTTCAGTTTGTTTACATACTAGCGAGTGGGGAACAAAATGTAGACGCCCTTTTGCATATGAGTTATTAACAACAGTTTATGATCTTTCTCTGACTAAAATTAATTTATATTGTATATAGATACAAATGATAAGGTAACACCCACATTGGATTAAAAATAAAGTGGTCTGTTTGGAAGACAGGGCATGTAAATAAAAGAGGATAAGTATCTGTAAGCTTACTAGATAAATATAACAGCAAAGCGTATTTTCTTATTTGTTGTATATTTTATGTATATTTGAGATCGAAACATTTTGTTACTTTTTCTGAAAAGACTTGAGATTTTTCTATGATCTAAACAGCAGACTAAGGAAGTTTTTGAAATGTTGTAGTAATATACATATAAAATACCTTGAAGCTTATGAATTCTATGGAAAAAAGACTGAATGCCAAATTATTTATGTAGACTGAAATGATCAACGTGTTCCATAAGAAGCGAGTTTTAAAACAATTCAAAGGAGGAGAGTAGTGATACACTGAGGAGTCTGGAATGAGATCGAAATACAGTCTTGATTGAATACAATCAATGTTATTGAATTGCTCAACAAAATATTGAGAGATATTAAGAAGAAAGGTGTGGGATGTTACAATCAATCTACATCCACATTTCGATTTCCCTTCTTACGTTTATCAACATCATTTAATTGTAATTATTTCCTATCAGTAATTGACTCATAAGACAATATAAACATAACTTACTGTTTATTACTGATAATCAATGACAAAATCATTTATAAACATGTTTTGTTTTTGCTGGCAGCACATCATTTTCTTTCTTTAGTTCTCAAAGTTTCTATCTTCTCTCTCACATCTCTCGATCATCTTCCATTTTTATAAACGAGGGTTTGAGAAATGAATATAAAAAGACAGGGGCCTGTTTCTTTCCGACCGTCCACCTATTTCTCGTATATCTGATTACAATGTTTCATAATCACAAGGGGTCTTGTTGTCTCCATACTCACTGAACTTACAAAGACGACTCTTATAATTATACTCCAATAATGTTGAAATGAATTAGATTACGTTCATTTCCTAATAGGGGGACCACTTTCATTTTGATATTTTCTCTACTTCAACAAACGTCATTTAACATTTAACTCCAGAACATAAAGTAAGATTGTTTAAATTCATTACAATACTTCTGAGCCAGGATTTAAAGTTGGGAGACTTGCTACGTACTACATACATGTCAAAGTTTTACACTTCAAACGTTTACGAGAACACTTTATGCTTATCTAATAATGTAAAAACGCATTTATCTAACTTTCATACTTCATGCCTCTTAAAACTGTACTAAAAGACCTTTTTTATACTTTGTCGTGTTTAAGGTGATAAGTAATTTCAAAATATAAAGAAATATAACGGTTATAACATTTTCGCTTCTTACGACGAGAGACTTTGGATATATTAAACTTGATTGACTATGATGAATTACAAGTGTATTCACCCATTCAATCATTCAGCCATTATATCTGAAACAAACAGATACACCCGTTTTCAGTGATGGGAACTAGGTAACTAGGTAGGCATTTCATGTTTATTGGCACAAAGCTACTAAGCTATCTGTGCCAAACAAGATGTAGTACACTATAATGGTATATGGAAATGAAGGTAAAAATACGTAAAGTATGTAAAATTAAGACCTGCTATGAAGACTAAAGCATTAATTTCAAACTTGCTGTCAGTAACCTGAAGTTGGCCTTTCCGGTCCTGGGTTCAGGTCAAAATAAAATTAAAATGTATAAAATAAATCATGCTAAAACAGTGTATAGTCCAATAAAAACCTTAAATTAAGTTAAAAAGACCAATAACTCTTAAAAATGTAAAAACATGAGTAAGTGAGGCAGTCAGTATCACCCATGACATTTGCTAAAGGTTTATCAAAGGCAAACCTATCTTAAAAATATTTTTAAAATGGTGTCGTCGTTCTTGGTTGTAACTACGGCATGATAATAAAATATCTACAATTGTAACCTGAGTGTCACGCAGACCACACATTAGTGCAGCAAGTGCAAGAAGTGGTGAGTTAAAAAACTGTGACCAATGCGTAGCCTAGCAAAAACAACTTCCTCCCTTCAATCTTTACAGAAACAAGATGGCCAAAGAGCTAAAGAAGGCTTGACTTGAAAAAGCTTATTATTTCGTTGCTCTCACCAGGTCGACTGCTAACTGGTGTATACTCGGGTTTTGATAACTGGACCATAGTTCATATGTGGAACAGGGACGCTGGTGATAGAGCCAGAGCAGATGGACTTTGCTACTCTTTCAGCTAGCTCATTCCCACGAATACCAACATGACCTAGTATCCAAAAAAACTGGACAGAGAGAGATGAGCTAGTTTGTTTTGAATATTAGTAAGAATAAGATGGTAACTAACATGGAATGATGTCAGGGCCAATAGACAGCTGAGTGAATCAGTATTGATCATACAATTCGTATATTGCATAGTTTCAATATGATTCACGGCAAGAGAAATGGCATACAATTCAGCAGTGAACAGAGAAACTGTGGAGGAGATTCTGTGTACTACAACAAAACTGTAACAAACCATGCAGAGCCTACAGTCACCTGATTGTGAACCATTCGTATATATGGGAACAGATGGATTGTTTGAAAGATGTTCACCAAATAAAGAGCGATATTTCCAATCGGGAGTACTTAAAGATAGGTCGCAGTTGAGGATAGTAATCAACCATGGTGGAAGAGGCCGAGCTGTTGATATTACTATGCTTTTCAAAGGTATATCCAATTTTTCTGATTGTGCCCGAATACGAAGGTTAAAAGGAACAATGCCAGATTTTCTATCACAGAAAAGTGTGGCCCACTGAGGATGGAAAACACAATCCCAAGTAGGATGCTGTGATAAAGAGCAAAGTTGGAAGCATATATAAGAGACAACTGCAAACAGCGAATATACAGAGGGGTTTATGGGACTCCACATACAACCTTTGGACTGAAGAAGTACGAAAGGCTCCAGTAAAAAGCCGAAGCCCCTGGTGGTGGATAGAATCCAGCATTTTCAGTGATGAGGTTCTGGCAGAACCATAAGCTATAGACCCATAGTCAAGTTTGGATCGGATAAGGACACGATAAATTTTAAGCATGGAATATCAATCCACTCCCCAAGAGATGGAAACAAATACACGGAGGATGTTCCGTGCTCTTATACATTTGACATGAAGCTGCTAGGTATGGGAAATAAAGTTTAATTTACAGTCAAATATAAAATCTAAGAACTTTGCCTGAGGGACGACAGGAAGTAAAACATCATCAATACAAAGTTCTGGATCTGGATGAATACCCCATTGGCGGCAGAAATGTACACAAACATTTTTAGAGAGAGAAAGTTGGAAACCATTTGCCATGGTCCACATAAGTATATAATTGATTGCAGTTTGTAGCTGCCGTTCAATAAATCTCATATTTGATGACTGACATGAGATGTGAAAGTCATCAACAAAAAACCGTTTGCAACTGATTACATTAATCTTTATAATGGAAAGTGTGACACTCAGAATACAGCCCTGAGGGACTCCAAATTCCTGTGGGAAAAACGGGAAAGTGTTGAGCCCACACGGACCTGAAATCGGCGGTTCATTAAAAATGCTTAATAAAAAGTGGCAAATTGCCACGCAATCCGTATGAGTGAAGGTCTCGCAAGATTCCATGTCTCCAAGTTGTATCGTAAGCTTTCTCTAAATAAAAAATAGAAAATGTCGCTTCAGAAAGGCTTCTCTAACTAACGTTTCAAGGCGAATTAAGTGGTCTATCGTGGAACCCACATTGAGTAGATGAGAGAAGGTTGTTTGATTCAAGAAACCAAACGTGGCGGGCATTGATTATTCTCTCTAAGATCTTACTGAGACAATTCGTCAAAGCAATAGAACGGTAATTCGGAGGAATCTTTGGATTATTCCCAGGTTTAATAATAAGGAATACAACAGCTTGGCACCAAGCATCAGAAAAGACATTATCTTACCATATCCGGTTAAGGACAGCTGGGAGAAAGGTGGCCTAACATCTCATAATGTATATCATCAGGTTCAATAAAGTGATCAAATAAAAAGCAAAACACAGTGGATTTCCTTCACAACTACTGATTTTATCTGTTTTTGAAATTTTCAAAACGATTAAGGAAACTTACCTTTTGCTAAAAGCAGCGTTGGCTAATGATAAATAGATTTGTCAGGAATTATTGTTACTAGAATAACTCAAACCAACAGCAAACCAAAATACACGCTTCAAAGCAAAATCAATACAGATTGTTTAAATTATCGCTGAGGTTAATTTTGTGCCAATTAACTGTCTTATGTACTGAATTCATTTGATATACAATTGTCGACTATTATTAGTAGAATAGATACATGCTGTAGACTCAAACACAGATAACTAATATATTAGGTAAAAGTATTTACCCCTACGCAGTTAAATGCTTTCAAGATGCATTGATTCATATAGGGCAGCTGATGTTAACTTATTGACAAAACAGTTAAATGAAAAAAGCATAAAACAGCAGTAAAAAGTTTCTACCAACGTATTATTTAAAACTAGCTTTGTTTTTCTGTATGTAACTAAAACCCACTTGCAATCAGAATTATTAAATATTCTTTATAGAAAATTGTACAAGCAAGAAAAATGCAATGCAAGCTTTTCATTTAAATTATCTTCAGTAAAAAGAAATTAGTCATACAAAGTCGTTGTATTCTTTAAGAAAATCCTATAAAGTAAATTAACATCTCCAATGAATATTACATTTTTACTTAAACAGTTTTTAAAATGTCTTGTTTAATGGGTGAGGGAATGAAATAAAACAAAGGATGTTTTGCTGGTTGAGATTGGTTGTTGTTATCCACAAAACTACATAATGACCTAGTTATGTTTTGTGTGTCACAGGTGTAGGAACCTCATGAACCTGTAGACTCACTGCTGAGCCACTAGGGACCAGAATACTAAATGATTTAATAAGTTGAAGCTTTCTTGCTTTACTTTCGAAATTCAAATTAAGAACAGTCAAAAATTCGGATATATCTCTTCCATGGAGGCTACAAAAAAATCTTGTGTTAACGTTTCAAAATCAACGTTTCCTAGAGAAATTTCACTTCGTCTTATGATATATATTTATCGCGTGTTTATATAAATGTTTATTCTACATTACATAAAACTTCAGTTATTTAATTAAAGTTAAATATTTTCTCAAATTTCAAAGCAAATACTATACAAAATTTTTGAGCAACACTTCTATTCTAAAGAATTAATGAGTAATTTTGGCTTTCAAAAACAAAACTTAAAGAAATACAAACGCCTATTTCTTTAGAAACAGCTTAGATAATGTTGTCATTATATTAATAACTCGCGTATTTATTCGTATTGGATGTGACAAAATATATATACTTTTATCTACTGTAGTTCCTTTTGTCTTTGTTGATTATTGATTGCGATATTCTTTCACCAGGTGCTTTCTAGTTGCACAGCGGTATGTTTACGGCCTTACATTGCTACAAAATAAGTTTCGCTAGCCGTAGCTAACACAGATAGGCCATTGAGTAGCTTTATACTTAATTAAAAACAAACTATCACCAGGAGCTTACGAATCAAACCTTTTTATAACAGAGCAAACCAAACATTCTCCTTTTTCTAAAAACCAAAAACAAAAGTTGAAGTTAAGGTTAAGGCGTTTACTATTATATGCTTGTTTTTTGATGTGTGTTTTTCTCGCTTCACTTTATGGATTAGTTGGTTGATTTAGCGTTTTATGGCACAAAGTAGCTAGGCTATCTGCGCCAAACTTCCGGTAAAAAGTTAAAAATAAATTCAGTAAAATTCTAAAAAGGAAATTAAGATAAAACAAAGCAATGTTAAAAAACAAACAAACACATAAATAGCATAAAACCAATGTTTACATCTAGTCTACAACGTTAAGAGAAAAACTACAATAATTCAAGTAGTAAAGGACTTTCTGTAGCGTAACTAATTATCATAACTCGCCAGGAAGACTAACAGGAAAGTATAAAAAACCACCGTCAATCACCTGAAGTTGGCCTTTCCAGTCCTGCTTCCGAGTTATATGATGTTATGGCCATTTTCAAAAAGGAAAGTAATAAAAAGGTTTTAAAAGACGTGAAGCAAAATTATAATAACTCGCCAGGATGACTAACGGGTAGTTCAAACAGCAGCGTTAGTCTCCTGAAGTCAGCCTTTTCAGTCCTCGTTTCAAGTTATTTAATGTTACGGCCAGTTTCTAATTTCAAATCGAACTGGATGGACTGTGATTTTTAAAAGGGAGCCACATTATAAAGGTGTAATGTATAAATTAAAAAAACTTAAATAGCATTAAAAAGATTAATGGCCTTTAAAAAACTAAAAACACTACCAAGGTGGACAGTGTCACCATCATCAATAACACTGTCTAACGTTATGGACAAACCTTAGGAAAGAACATGCTTAAAATGGTGCCGTCGTTGACAATCGTAACGATGACAAGTAAAATGTGGCTTATTGTGATCTGAGTGTTATACAGACTACACATTGGTGCATCAATTCCAGATAAAAGAGCATGATGAGTTAAAACACTGTGACCAATGCGTAGTCTAGTTAGAATAACTTCCTCTTTCAGATCTTCACGAAAGCAAGACGGACAAAGTCCAATATAGGGTTTTATTTGGAAAAGCTTGTTTTCGCGTTCCTCACTGCCAGTCGACTGCTACCTGGCACGGAGACGAGCCTTGAATATAGGACCCTAGTCCATGTATGGAACAGACACAGCAGTGATAGTGCGAGAGAAGATAGACTTAACTTCGGTGTCAGCGAGCTCGTTACCTCAAATACCAACGTGGCCTGGTATCCAGAAAAACTGAATAGAAGTAAATGTCAATGAGAAATGAGACAGTCGGTCTTGAATATTGGCGAAAACAAGGTGTGAACCAACGTGAAGCGATACCAGGGCCAGCAGGGAACAAAGCGAGTCAGTATAAATAGTGCAGTTTGAGTACTGCTTAGATTCTATGTGATCCAGGGCAGGTGAAATGGCTTACAGCTCAGTACTGAACACAGAAGCTGTAGAGAGGAACCACACAACCACCAGGCCACAACAAACCATGGCAGAGCCCAAACAGTCACATGATTTCGAACCATCTGTATAAATAGGAATGGAAGGATAGTTCCAAAGATGTTCAGCAAATAGCAGACAGTATTTCCAATCAGGAGTGTCCACAACCTAAGTGATGGAAGAGAGGACACAGAGGATGTTCAGCTCTCTTGTGCATTTAACCCGTAGCTGCTTGATATGTGGTATACAGGTCAGCTTACGGTTAAAGATAGGCCCCAAGAACTTTGTCTCAGGGAACACAGGCAGCACAACGTCACCGATATGGAGTTTAGGATCACGGTGAACATCCCGTTGGTGGCAAAAGTACATGCAAACGGTTTTAGAGAGAGAGATGTTAAAGCCATTTGCTGTGGTCCACTTCAGTAAACGATTGAGGGCAATCTGAAATTACATCTCAATATACCTCATGTTCGACGACTGACATGAGGTGTGAAAGTGAGAGGGAGTTGTTCAGTGATGGCATTAATTTTTCTACTGAAAAGTGTGACACTCAGAACACAGCTCTGAGAAAGTTCCTGTAGAAAAAAATGGGAAAGTGTCGAACCCACACGAACTTGGAATCTTCTGTCCATTAAAAAAATTTAACAAAAATGGGTAAATGGCCATGTAACCCACTTATAAGGAGGTCTCGCAAAATGTCATACCTCCATGTTGTGTCATTAGCCTCTCAATGTCAAAGAATATCGATACAAGATGTTGTCGTTTGTGAAAGGCTTCTGTGATTGACGTTTAAAATCGAATCAGGTGGTACAATGTGAAGTGCTGTCGTCGGAACCCAAACTGGGTGGGCGAGAGAAGCTTGTTTGATTCAAGGAACCAAACAAGACGAGCATAAACCATCCTCTTTAAAGTTTTACGGAGACAAGACATCTCGTCAAAGCAATCGGGCGGTAGTTTGAAGGAATCTTGGGATCTTTTCCAGCCTTAGAGAAAGGGAGGACAATAACCTTGCGCCAGGCATCAGGAAAACATTCTCCTGCCAGATCCAGTTAAAAACAATCAGAAGAATAGCAAGAGAAGCAGGAGATAAATGGCGCAGCATGTCGTCAGGTCCAACTGATATACCACCAAACCAATGATGGGCAAGTTTGAGTTCCACCAGTGTAAAGGAACGATTATAGTCATAGAGACAATCAGCTCGAGAAGAAAAAGGTGATTGTTCTATCCGAGTCTTGATGGCTAAGAAGATGAAAGAAGAAGCAGAAGTTCTAGGTACCCGGCAAAAGTTTCACCTAGAGTATCAGCGATGCTCCAAATACAAGTTACTTCCTGGCCATCAGAGAGCAAGATCGAGAGGAGGACAGAATTATATTACCCACTGATCTTTTGAATCTTGTCCCATATGACTTTGGAACTGGTGGTAGAAGTTATACTGGTTGTGAAATTAATCTAAGATTCCTTCTGGCTTTGACGTCTTACTCACCGAGCATGTGCACGGGTCCGCTGAAAAGCAATGCAGTACGAGTGTGTGGGATATCTACGGAAAGTATCCCAGGGCTGTTTTTGAGCTTTCCGTGCCATGTGACAGACAGGATTCCACCATAGACGAAAATATAGTGGAAAACGTGTCGAGGGTTTAGGAATACATTGAGCAGCTGCTTGTATGATGCAGTCAGTTACTGCTGCCACTCAGTCGTCTACTAATGGCTTCCAGACAATGGCAGGATCAAGTTCTGAAAGAGCAGTGAATGAGGGCCAGTTTGCCTGATCCAGTTTCCTCTGGGACACGTGGGTTGGGTGGCATCGACCACGCTCAGTCTCTCTCAAGATTATAGGAAAGTGATCACTGCTTCGTGGATTATTATCAACCCTCGATGAAAAATGGAGAATAATGAAAGGGAAGAAATTGAGAAATAAATAACAGTAAAGGACTGACTAGGTGCATGGAAATAAGTAGAAGAACCGGTTTGAAAAGAGAAAGGTTGCAATCAGAGAGCATAAGCTCTAAAGAGCGACCCCTCCTATCAATATTAGCACTTCCCCAGAGGGGATGATGTTCCTTAAGGTTCCCCAGGATTAAAAAGGGAGACGGAAATTGTTCAATGAGAGCATCAAGGTCTGATTGATCGTATGTCTCTCCAGACGACAGGTAGAGAGAACAGACAGTGATGGTATGACCCAAAGAAACACGGATGGCTACGGCCTCCATGGGTGTGTCGCGAGGCAGAGATAGAGTGGGCACATGCTGATCAACCAACAGTGCCAACCTTTCATGTATTCATCCCTCAAAAATCATGTCATTTCTATATGTAGAAAACTATCGAAAGGTGACTGTGTCACTATCGGAAATGCTCTGGGCATCAGCACCTTCCTGGCCATCAGAAAACAAGATCAAAAGGGGAAAAGAATTATACTACCTACTGATTATCCGAATCTTGTCCCGTATGATTTTGGAACTGGTGGTAGAAAAGATGCTGGTTGTGAATTTAGTCCAAGATTCCTTCTGACTTTGATGTCTTTCCTATTGAGCATGTGCACAAGCCTGCTGAAATAGATGCAATTTGAAAGTGTGGGGTACCTGCAAAAGGTATTCCAGGCCCGATTTTAGCATTCCTTGCCATGTGGCAGACAGGATTCCACCATGGAGGAGGATATATAATGGAAAATGTTTCGAAGATTTAGGAATACATTTACCAGCTGCATGAATAATACAGTCATTCATTGCTGCCATGCAGTTGTCTATCGATATCATACAGACGACGGCAGGATTAAGTTCCAATAGAGCAGTGAATGAGGGGCAGTTGGCGTGGTTCAGCTTCCGCTGGGGCACGCAGGTTGGATGGTATCGACTACGGTCAGTTTCTCTCAAAATTATAGGAAAATGATCCATGGGTTACCGTCAACCCTCCATGACAAGTGAGAGAAAAGTGAAAGGGAGCAGACTAAGAGATCAATAGGAGTAAAAGACTGAATAGGTGTATAAAAATAAGTATAAACACCAGTACTGAAGGGAAAAAGGTTGTGATCCGAGAGAAAATGCTCTATGGAGTGACCTCTTCCATCAATATCAGCATCTCTACAGAGGGAATTATGTCCATTAAAGTTCCTCAGGTTTAAAATGGGGAGATTGTAACAGTTCAATGAGAACTGATTGATCTTTGGTCTTTTCAGAAGGCAGTTAGAGTGATCAAAAGTGATAGTATGACTAAACTCGAATGGCTAGTCTCCAACGGTGTGTCGAGTGGCAAAGACAGGGTGGGTACATGCTGATCGACCAGCAATGCCATCCCGTCATGCACTCTTCCCTTACACAACCTGTCATTTCCGTACAAAGAAAACTGGAAGTGTGACTATGTCATAAGGTTTTAGAAATGTTTCCTGTTAGGAAAGACATTCAGGATGGTCGGAAGCAATCAGTGCTTTTATGTCATGCAGATTATAACATAAACCTCGACAGTTCCATTATCTCAAGATGGCCATTTTCATTTATGCATAAGCGAATTAAGTGGAGAGCCCTTCTGTTTACGGCCACGTCTTTTTCATTATTATATTTATTCAAGGGAAGGCAGTCGACTTTCATGGATTCTTCCTTGGGTCGATTGGGCAGGTCTTTGCTGTTGGAAGAGGATTTCAGGGATTGAGGACGTGAACGCATGATCGTTTTGCATTTGGGGTAGAAAATGTTCCCATGGAAATTGCTGTACCCAGAACCAACGAAAGTGGATCTTTGGGTTTGCATGAATGTATGTTAAGAACAGAAATGGGTGTTAACGTTGATTCATCAAATTGTATTCATGGAGGTCAAAAGACTATTCATTTGGTATGAGAACGATTCTTTCGGAGGCACAGAGAGATCCGACTGCACTCCTACTGTAGTAGTGGAACGAAGTGCAGCAACACATGTCCGAGATCAAGTGGTGGACAGCAATTTTTGAGCTTCAGGGTAAGTAATGTTTTGAATCGTGTTCAAATGCTATACCTCTTTTTCCAACCTTATAGGGAAAGAACGAAAGTAGGACGCGTTTGAGCCATTGCAATTGACGCAATAAGGATCTCTTTCAAACTCATAGACATTATAGTCCTTACCTCCACAATGAGCACACATAAAGAAACCACGATGTGATGTCTTTTAGTGACTGAACCACAGACACTTGAAACATCTGATGGTGTTTGGAAATTTTGGTCGTACCTTGCAATTTAGATAATCTGCCTTGATGGTGGCAGGTGGATGCAGTGATGTAAATGTTAAAATGAGAACATTGGTCAGCATCATAATTTCATCTTTGCGAGTAGAGATACGCCTCACTGCAGAAACTCCTTGGGTGGAGAAAAAGCGAGAATCTCTGACTCGGGGATGTTCTTCAAATTCCTCTTAACAATGCTCCTCGTGATGAATTCAAAATATCATGATGCGTAACCTCAATAGGTATATCCCCAATCGCCTTTGAATGCAAGAGGAGTTCATTGTGTTGATATGTGGATGTTTCCTCCAATATATCGCCAGATCGAAGTTCCTTTACTGACGTGAGAGCCAGCAAGTCCTTCTAGTCTCTTTTGAATGAAAAAGGGAGACATTTGTCCTAAAGGTGTATCTGAAAGAGAATGTAGTATAATAAAATGAGGTACAACAGGTGGTACAGATGTTGAAGATTGCTGGTCAGAATCTTCATGACACGATCGTTTACCTATGGACTGTTTTATCACTATTTTTTTAGTTTTTATTTGGAGGATCCATAATAAAAAAAAAAGAATATTTTAGTGCCCACTGACCACACCCTCCATGGATCCCTACGGCGGGTCGCAGTACAATGCCAACCATGAATACTGCATCAACACCAGGATTTCGTGAGTACTATGCCGAATCACCAGCATCAGATACAATGTCCACTACACCTGTTGAAAACATCCAACACTAATACTTGGTTGGTCCAAGCCCAAGTGGACAAGCCAAGTGTTCCTATGGGTCCACCACATGACTACCCGTCTTCAGGAATTCAAGACCAAAGTGGTGTGTTGGAATTGGACCCTTCAACCACCAGGATCCCCTCTTTCCCTTTCACGGGTCACCACGCACGGCAACCACGTGAGTGGATGTTTTAACCTCAGAGGAAGTAAACTGAAAGAACAGGACCTCCCGTGGGAGGTCTTCTCACCACGTACAAGAATCCATGCTGAAGGGATCTGTAATGAGAATAGAATCCTATAGGTGATAATCCTACGTCTATAAGTTAAAGTACTGTGAAAATAATTATTTTATCACACGCAGCTTTCTGACCAGATAAACTAATCGATGATAGGTGAATGTAATTGTCACTAACGGTCAAGTATAAGTAATAGATGTTCTTTCCTGCAATACAGTGAAAAATCCCTTTTCTCACAAAGGAAATTTACTGCATTCGTATAAAAGATTGGTTATTTTACTCCAATTATTCAGGTAATGTAACAAGTTTCTGCTGTAAACTGTTCAGCAAAAGAAGCAAAAGTGCTGCCTATACTCTTGTTGACAAGGGTTTCATTACTATTAGTGTTTGCTAACTGCGTTGAAGGATCATGAACAATCACTGCTACATATAACAAACACAGAGAACTAGCATAGCTTAACGTGTTCTGTTCTGCAAAAAAAAATAGGATTAAAGATGTCGGTTTGGAGTTGAAAATAGTGAAGAGCAACTTTAACTGGAATTGCTGCCATTATACATCATTTGACTCAAATTTATCTTTCCCTGGCAAACATAAAAAGCCTGATCACATACTTTATGAGAACATTATTAGACAAGAGCAACTAGAAAAGCTCGATAGGACAGTAGCAAAACATCTGAAATGAGTTCAGTGTAGAGAAAGGAGTGACCAAAATCTCAGCAAAACAGTACAAAATGAATTAATTGAGCTTTTTGGGAATAATTTTGTACAACAGGTAGTTTATTTTGATACATATTTCACTGTGATGATAGACTACTCTCGATGTTATTTATAAAAAGTAATTATCGAAAAGTCTACACATTTTTAACTGTAGTTTATGAAGTAGTGTTTGTCTTTCTGAATATTTGATTGGATTTATCCTCATTGAAGATTTCAGTGGAAAGGAAGACTGGAAGATAGTTCATCTGATATGGAGACGTTGAACATTGATATTAACAACTGCAGTGGTCAGTATTAGGAAAATTGCTCCAATACGAAACTCATTAGTAAAGACGTTCAGAAAAGGCCGTTGAACATTAAGGACAAACGAATTCAGACGCCGTGTAAAGTCGCACACAAAATCTGCTTAGATGCTATAAAGTTAACAGAGCATGCCTTGCTTTTTTCATCTTAGAGTGTCTATACACCATTTTCAAACCATTGGAGATCTAATATATCCCAGGATCGTTTGAATATTGTTGCTCAAATTTCCATCAAGCAAGAAATTGCAGGAAAATTGCTAAATGATGATCTTACCAATAAACTTGCAGCCTGTATAGCACACAAAATACACTTTAAGAACCATATATTCTGAAAAAATAAAGGGTAAAATTTCATTTTTTTATTTATGTTCAGGCAAATTATCTAGCTGGATTAAATGTAGAGTGTTTTAACTGTTAATATGTTCAAATATCAGGGAGTAGCTTTGGAGTTAGTATCTTGAGGCCTAACATACACTGCTGGCCAAAATCTTAAAGCCAATGAACATAAAGAAAAAATATGCATTTTGCATTGTTAGACTCAACCACTTATTTGAGTAGAGCTTCGAAAGATGAAACTAAGAAAAGGGAAAATAAAATTAAAAACCTTTTAACATTTAATAGGGAAACTGTGAAAACTATGAAATTAACCTAAACACTAGCTGGTCAAAAGTTAAAGGCCATACTGAAACGAAGTAAACACGTAACGAAATTTAGTCATTTGTGTTCAAGCATTACCGTTGTCCATATCTCATGTGTTGCATTGGGTAAAAACATGGCAAAGGCTAAAAGGTTGACAGAGTATGAACGTGGTAGAATAGTTGAGTTGCGAAAGCAAGGTCTTTCTCAACGTGCCATCGCTGGTGAGATTGGACGTAGTAAAACAGCTGTTGCAAAATTTTTAAAAGACCCTGAGGGATACGTAACGAGAATTTGAAGTGGTCGTCTCAAAAAAATTTCGCCGTCGTTGAGCAGGAGGATTCAACGGGTTGTCAGACAAGACACCAGCACATCGTCGAACCAGACGAAGGCCCTTACGGACGCAGAATGCAGCTCAAGAACAATAAGACAGCATCTACACGAGAAAGGCTTTAAGATCCGTAAACGTCTTCAAAGGCCACGCCCCTTCTACATCACGAAACAGCTCGATTAAACTTTGCTGAGAAGCACCAAACATGGAACGTAGAAAAGTGGACGAAGGTTTTGTTCTCTGATGAGAAAAAAATTAACGTGGATGGTCCAGATGGCTTCCAACGTTTCTGGCACGATAAGGATATCCCACCAGAGACATTTTCTACACGACACAGTGGGTGAGGTTCTTTCATGATCTGGGGTGCTTTCTCCTTCCATGGAACAATGGAGCTTCAGGTTATACAGGGGCGTCAAATCGCAGCTGGCTGCATTGGGGTGTTGGAGAGAGCATCCTTATTGACTGAAGGCCCTCACTTGTGTGTAAATAACTGGATCTTTCAGCAGAACAACGCTGCAATCCACAATCCTCGCAGGACAAAGGACTTTTTCATGGCGAATAACGTGATTCTTTTGAACCATCCAGCGTGTTTGCCCAAACTGAACCCTATTGAAAATGTTCGGGGTGGATGACAAGGGAAGTCTATAGAAATGGATGTTAATTCCAAACAATGTATGATCTTCGTGAAGCCATCTTCACCACTTGGAATAATATTCCAGCTACTTTTCTGCAAACACTTATATCGACCATGCCAAAGCGAATGTTTGAAGTTATTCGCAATGACGGCCATGCAACTCACTACTGAGACCTCTTGTTGGGCATTTTCTACCCTGTTCAGGACTTCTTTTTGGTATGGTCTTAAACCTTTCACCAGCTAGTATTTAGGCTAATTTCACAGTGTTCACATTTGACCTATTCAATGGTAAAAGGTTTTTTATTTTTATTTTTCCTTTTTTATTTTCATCTTTCGAAGCTCTACGCAAATAAGTGGTTGAGTCCAACAACGCAAAGTGCATATTTTTTCTTTATGTTCATTGTCCTTAAGATTTTGACCAGTAATGTATATGCAGGAAAAACTTGAAGTTCTTCGAAACGAATTCACTTTTAAATTTTTATTTGGCATAAGAACTGAGCTTCCAGCATCACTGTATCACATGGTGTCTCAAAGGGTCTGAAGTGTGGTCCTGTGTAAATTCAAAGAGTAATGTGTGTGTGTGTAGGAAATTTTTTAAATTTCATAAAACTATACATAAATGAAATTAGGAGTGGGAAGGTATGAAGGCATTACCTTATATATTTGGGATGGATGGATGTTGATAGTAGTATTCATTACAAACAAAGATATTTGAGGAATGGATCTGTAGTACGAAGCAGCTATATTTCTTCATCAGATCGTACAACGATAGCTCAAAACGTCATCCTCTTAAAATAAGAAGAAAAAAGAAAATTTGCGATTGTTTATCGCTTATGCAGCTAACTAGATATTTATTTCTTAACCCAATCCATAAACTAACTATTTTGGGGAAAGTAACGCTATCTAGCTGAAGATAACCTCTTCCCCTAACAGAATTTATATACTCTTTAAAACAAGAAATGCAAAAGGGATATTTTTGTTATTTTAAAGAGAAATATATGTAATAACGTTACAAGTTCAGAGTAAGTGATGTTACACGTGTTAAAGCACTGATTGTCAGACCAAAATGACAATAAAAGTTGTGCACTTTGAAAACGGAGGAAAACATCGAATGTTTTGCCAAAACGCATGCGTGTCCAACGAACTTGTTTGAAAGATCTGCATGTTCTGCAAGTGCAAAATCCCTAAAAAAGTGAGGGGTTCTCAGTTTCCATAGCTCAGTGTTAAGCTACCGACACGCAAAACAGTTACGCCAAGACTGACTGAAGCACAACGCAACAACGCCATTGGTCACTTGGAAGAAGGCGAAACTCGATCAGATGTTGCCAGAGCTGTGATGGTGCTTGGATGGACATTCACCCAATGTCGCTACATCCGGTTACGTCACCTTCGGGATAGGACCACCACTGCGACGGCTACTGCCTCAACCATACCAGGGCTGCGTAGGATTTCCGATCAGACCGTACGCAACCGTCGACGAGATTCTTAGGCCCCATGTGCAACCTATCATGGTGAACGTCAACGACGTTTTTCAACATGACAACGCCCGTCCTCACACAGCCCGACTCACCACTGTCTTCTTGAGATATCACAACATCAACTTTCTTCCCTGGCCCTCCATATCACCAGGTTTAAACCCCATCGAACATCTTTGGGACGAGTTGGACCGACGTCTGCGACGGCAACAACCTCAACCGCAGACTCTACCTCAGCTTGCAGCAGCTTTGCAGGCTGAGTGAACAGCCATTCCACAGGATGTGATTCGTCAGCTCATCGCTTCAATGGGCAGGAGATGCCAAGCAGTTATTGATGTTCACGGGGGGCATACTCGTTATTGACGTTAAACTTCACCTAGTGAGAGTGGACTTCGCCTTTGCAGACTTTGGATGTTCAGCAGTGAATGTGCAAAGTTTTACACGTCATACAGAACTACCCGGAATAAACTTGTTAACAATTTGTCTCATATTTTGCCTTTGCGTTTCTTTTTTTGAAGAGTATATTTGTGTATTTGTGCTTTCTAGTCTTTTTTATTCTCATCACTTAGTGCAAATAGAGATGCATCGACATTATCAATTCTCATAACAATCTTAAATAATTCAATCAGATCCCCCTCCAACTTATGTTTCTTTTCAAGAGAAAACTATTTCCGAGATCTTAACATATCCTTCAATGAAATCTTTTCTTCATCCGAGATATCATCCTGGTAACCTATCTTTCGATCATTTCCAATAATTCAATGTTCTTTCTAAAGTAAGAAGCCCAAGGTTGAACATGGTACTCCAAATATGGTTTAGCCAATAGCCTATACAACGCCATTTTAACCTCCTTAGAATTGTATTCAATATTTCTTTATGTACAATCGAAATCCTGTTTGCCCTAACATTAGCAACAGCACACTGCTTGGATGGCTTAAAAGATTTATCAACCAGAACATCAAATCCTTTTCTTCTGTAAGTTCAGAAACTTGTTTTGTAAGATTTAAGATAAGCGAGTATCAGAGTAAAATAATGTTACTTCCTGTTAAACAATTTTCTGTTTAAAAATTTAGTTTTGTGAAATAATCGAAATGTTTAGAAAAAAGTTTTACAAGTTATTCTCATCAAAATTATACTCATAATTTAAGCTGTTACATCCCACACACATTATCTTGCATTTATTATAATTACAAACCATCTGCTATTTATTTATCAAACTCGCCAAATAATCAAAATACCTTTTTAAGGCAACAACATATTCCTTACAGCCAACAACTCTCAAAATTTTAATATCGTTAGCAGATTAAGATCATATATTAACCATTCTTTCACCTGTATCACTGGTGTAAATCAGAAGTAGCAAAGGTGCTAGCTTGGGTCATTAATCCATTTTGACTGAACGTCATTTATAACAATCTTCTATTTTCTTTCATAGAACCAATTTTCTATCTAATAAGATATCACTGTAAGTGTGTGAGATTAGTTACGTTTTCAACCAAAAGTCGCTTTATGAGTAAGTAGGTGGCGTGAGTCATATTACCTTTTACTTTTGACCACATCTTCCAGTTTAACATTTATAGAGTGTGCTCGTTAATATAACAAGTTTAAATTTTATCGCTAACAAACTACTGTTGATGAATTAATATGTTTCTTAACGTTTTGAATTAATCGAAGAATTAATTCTGCTTGTAAAGAGAAAAAGACCAGCTTTTAAGGGTTGTGAGCTTCGTATTCTAACTAATAACAATAAGTAACGAAACTGGAAATTAATAAATGAGTTTTGTTTCATCACGAGAATTGACAAACGTAAACTAACTAAATTAATGCGTTTATTAAATGATAATTAACGAACGCACTCTAGGGACTCAATGTATTTTAAATACATTTAATAAATTTATATAGCTAAGCGATCTGTAATATATTTAGTGTTTTTTTTTCTGCACTGATATTTATTGGCTCATTGAATGGGTTTGTATCTGTAATTATGAACTTAACTATCTTTACAAATGAATTTTAAGATATCTTAGCTTTATGACTGGCTTAATCATAAAATTAAAACACATGCTGAAACTTCAGAAAAGACATGTCATTTGTTATTCGTTTCCAATTTCATTAGATTTCACCTACATAAAGCGCATATTTTAACCTGTTGTTGCATTTTTTTAGCAATGTTTAACAACACCTTTTCGTTATTGCACGACAAACATGTTTAGTAAAAATTCCTATTTGGAACTTTAAATAACAGCTTCTGAAAAAAAAGGGTTACATTTTAAACATTTTTTTTATTATGGATTTGTTCATAAAATACTTTTATAAAGATATAGCTTGTGGTCCATGTTTGTTTTAACTTTAATATTAATACATTATTAACCAGTTCAAGATTTATAACCGATTAGCTGCACTTTGTTAGATTGCATAAATACTAAAGCTGTAACCAGAACCTCTCATGATTACATTTCCCCAGAATGTATCAATATAACCAACCCATTAAACGTAGTGCTTTTGATTTCCTTAATTCTTTCCACAACACTGTCGCATCATTCCATATATCTAGGACTAGAAGCAATAACTCGATATACATTAGGTTTTTATTTTCTCTCAACAATTTGGTTATTTGACTTTCATCATAACTATAATTTCCACCTTTGAATTGTTTGGTGTACCGAGTTGTATTTGTTGCTTTATTTTGTGACGAATATGTTTTCATCCGAAACATTACTAATGTTACTTGGAAAAGCACAAAGATTTACTATATAATGTTCTAAGAAAATTATCTTTCTTTTCATTATGACAAAATATAAAGTCAAATGACTACACTTAACGGTTTTTCAATTTCCTTTCATCATTAATTGTTACCCCAAAGTACTTATTCTACAGCCTTTTATATTTATCCAATACTTTTGTTAAATGAAAACAACAACAACAAAACCTGTAAAAACAAATAGTTCAGGTTGTACTGTGGGCTTTATCAACCCTCCCCACCTTACTTCTAGTAACTGCTATTACTAACTGAACCTGATATGGTGCGCACGTCTCCTATTCAAATAACTGAAATGATCATCACATACCCAATTTTAAGGAAAGAGAACGAAAATATTACAACCCACTGAAATTTTATAAATTAGCTTACAATCACGAATAAATTATCGCAATATTCCTTCTTACCTTACCTTTATTTTTCCACCAGCTTGTCCATAAGTACTACAGTTATGCTGCCATAAGAAAGATAATCTCGATAACTTGTAAGCATACGGGACTATAATTTCAATTCTAGAGGGCACCACAAAGGTTCGGAATGCAATAGATTTCATTGAGTAAGTAAAACCGAGATTTGAATTGTGTCCTGTATTTACAGCAGTAATTCATGTATTTGTTTAAACCACAAAGTTTTTGTATTTATTTGCAGTATTGTAAATAGTTTTACGTTACCACTACTATATAAAATATTCAGAACAAATTTGCAACATCTTTAAGTGTACTTATCCAATTTGATTAAAATTCAAAATATGTCAGATGTTGCTTAATAGTCCTACACAGTGCGAAATCAGTTTGTTTGGTTTTCTTGAATTTCGCGCAAAGCTACACTAGGGCTATCTGCGCTAGCCGTCCCTAATTTAGCAGTGTAAGACTAGGTGAAAGGCAGCTAGTCATCACCACCCACCGCCAACTCTTGGGCTACTCTTTTATCAACGAATAGTGAGATTGACCGTCACATTATAACGCCCACACGGTTGAAAAAGGCGAACATGTTCAGTGTGACGGAGATTCAAACCCGCGACCCTCCGATTACGAGTCGAACGCCTTAACCCACCTGGCCATGCCGGGCCCTTGAGAGTAGTAATCAACAATATTTCTTTTACAAAAACGCGCTAAAACATTCTTAAAACTTCGAATGACTCGCGTGATTCATATGAAAACCGAGATGAATACAAAATGAATATTTTTAGTGAGTTACAGTCAGGGTGCCATAGGCCTGAAAAGATATAACTGTGATTAGGTTTAACTAATCGGAAAACTACACAATTGGACCAGCAACATTTACAGATTTTTAACATTACATACCGTTCAAATTCAGTAAATTAACTTTGAACATTTGTATTACTACGAGAACATTAAATATATTCGGCAGAAAAAGTCAGCTTGTAAGCTACTCGAGAGCTATCTGTGCTAGTTATCTTTAATTTACAATGTAAGACTAGAGGGAAGATACCTTGTCATGACCATCCACTACCAACTCGTGGGCTACTATTTTACCAACGAATATTGGGAATGTCCGTATATTATAACAACCCTACGGCTGAAAGGGCGAGCATGTTTTGTGCGACTGGAATTCGAACCCACGCCCCTCAGTTTACGAGTCGAGTGCCTTAACCACCTGACGAAGCCGGGCCCATTAATTTAAATTGTATTTACATTTATTTAGCTTTTATTTTCAAATCCATATTTGTAGTTATTTGAAACAGTAATATGTAACGTAAGTGACGTAATAAAGAGGAGACTCGTCAGGGATAAAGAATAATACGTAACATGTTTTTAGCTTTTTACACCCCATGTTCTAGAGAACAGATTACAAAAAACAGTGGACTTTGGTTATACATTGTACAAAATAAAGGTGCTGAAGACGTTATGGGAAATAGAAACTTAATAATGTTATTTACGTATATTTGTATATTAATTACAGTTAGTTTGTTTGTTTTGGAATTTCGCACAAAGCTACTCGAGGGCTATCTGTGCTAGCTGTCCCTAATTTTGCTTATTGTCATCACCACCCACCGCGGAATAGTGGGATTGACGGTTGTTAACGCGCTTGGCCATGCCAGTAATTACAGTTAGAGTAGAGCTTATTGTGCGGAATCGGTTGTTAAACAGTTTTTAACATGGATTTACATATTCATAAAACCCCGAAAAAACTCCTTCACTCTATCTCTGTTATAATTTAGCTAAGGAAACACGTGCTTAATAAAAGGAGAAGTTCTCTTATAAATGAAGTGAAATAACCTCGATTTTTTTTTGTAAAGCCAAGGTTACGGTGAAATGGTTGATGAAACAAAATCAAAGGTGTCTTTACAAAAACTATAATAACAAGTATGTTTGAACGCACTATAAAAATGTAACAAAGGTATTTTTGTTTGTTTCAGAATTTTAGCGTAAAGTTAAGCATGTACTTTGAGAGCACAGCAGTATTTTATTTTGAACTAGAGGAAAGACAACTAGAAAACAGTATCCATTGCAATCTGTTTGACAAATATTGCAACTTTACTGTCCCTCTTCTAACAAATCCAATTTCCGAATGTGTGAGGGATATTTTCTGACAACGGGACCCGAATAATGAACCCTGCAGGTACGCTAACACCAGGACGTGCTCTCTCAGGGAAGAAATAAACTATAAATTAAGGAATCAAACTCATGTTTTGTATTAGTTAACTAAAAAAAAATGCACTTTACAAAAGCGCGAGAACCTTCTGTTAGCCTTGATTTTTTGTCTATTGTAAATTCTATATTTGTTGTGAAATTCTGAAAAGTATCTAAGGTTAAAGAAAAAAAAAAATGGAAAAAAATTCATTTATAAGTTCTTATTGTTTGATTCATTTTATTCTCTCTGAAAAATGAATTACTTCTATAGTGTATTGTGCAGTTTACAAAAATACCTAGATATATTTATAGCATGTACTTTAAAGTTTAGATGATATTTTTGAATGATGACTCGAGTTATCAGATTAAATTAGTACTTGAAATATTTAAAATTTATTATAATTATTTTTTGTTTTAGTTTATAGTTTTTGATGTAACTAGACCTGCAAAATAAAATCTAAAAGCAAAATAATCGTATGAAATACAAAATAAAGAAGCTTTATGGAATTTAATTTCGATAACTATACAACTCAAAAATACAATATATAAAATACATCGCAATTTTAAAGCATAACAAGAAGATAATTTTGTTCAATGTAAGTAGAATACTTCATTATTTTAATATGATTATGTATTGAATTGAAGGTAAGAGAGCAACCTAATTAATTTAAGTATAAATGAGAAATATTTTTAAGAAAGTGGATTACGTGATTCTTTGTTGTGAATACAATAACATTTTTTATAGTATAAAACTGGATGATATTTCTTAAAATTGTTCATAATTTAGGGTGCTCGTCTCATAATCTGAGGGTCGCGTGGTCAAATCTCCGTTACACATACTCGCCCTTTCGACTGTATGGGGTGTTATAAAGTCATGGTAAATCCCACTATTCGTTCTTAAAATAGTAGTCCTACAGTTGGCAGTAGCTCTTAAACTGTTATATTAAGGATGGCTAGCAGAAATAGTCCTCGTATAGCTTAGCGCGAAATTCAAACAAAAAATATTTATCAACTCACATTTTCTTATCAGGCAGTTGACCAATGAAATTAGAAGCGCTCTCATTTATAGTTACCAGCTTTGTCCAATATTTCTAACAATTCCTTTCAACATAGTATAATTAATATTTAATCAAATATAAAAACTATAAGAAATAACTACTTTATAATGAAGCATCTGATTTGCTGACTCTATCCTCCTCAGTTTAGTTGCACGATGGCAGTCTTTAGTATTTAAAATATCAGAATTATTCTGCAACTATGCAGCAGTACTGCTATTGGTTGAAAATTGTTTTCTTGTAAAATGAACTTCAGGAGATAGTAAAAATCTGAAGTTTACGTGATTGTTCATATTCTGCATCGGATGTAAAAGTAAAATGAAGGTTTATTATTAACATTTCTATCTGAAACTAATAAAAGTTTCGTTTTATCATGTGATGATATGTATTAAGTTTTGGTACAAATTTTCTGTTAGGACGATTTATGTAAAAGGAAACATCAACGACAAAGAGAAAATTTTCGACTCCAGCCACTACAGCAACAACTAAGTTACAGGCAGAGAACGTGTATTGAATTTAATGATAGTAAAACTGATGATAAGAATGCAGAAAGTTGTGGTTGATTATTAATTTACACTCCAAGAATATTACCCAGTCGCAAAATTCTGCATCAGGTTATACATAGTCCAACAAGAACAGATTGAAAGCATAGTTGCCTGTTTACACTTTGCTCGAACTCACTAGATGCGCCCAATCTACAATCATCAAACGGAAAATACACACGCCCAATAGAAGATTGGTGTCCTTTTATAGAAACCTCACGTCTCCATGTTATCAGATGATGAAAATAATCTGGTTCTTTATGTAGAGGACCTGCTGAACGTGCATGAGAAACACATGAGCTATTTAACCATGATCGATAGTCAGTTAAGCTATCTTTATTCAGAATTCTGGCACATTTGATAGGCACGAAGTAAAAATGTATTTTAACTTTCAATTTATTGAACTCAGGCATAAATTGTAACAATCAATGTGACACAATCTCTGTTAGCTACACGTGATTCTGAAAGATGTCACATGTCAATAATACTCTAATAACCGAAAATCGTGCATGTAAATTATATCTTAACAGTGCTACACGATAATCACGGAGTACCATTTGAGAACGCTAAACATTCACTGTAGGGTAACAATAGAATATGCCATATGCACATCACAACAATTCTGCTAAAAATGTTGCACGTAATTAATACGTTGTCCAACATATAGACATAAAACAAGAAAATTATAAATGTCACACGCTGATAACTGTAATAATTGAAGAAGCAAGATTTAGCTTATTAGTAGTAATCAATGATGTCAAACATATTACACGTAGAAATTCAAGACGCTCATTTAGATCCTGCGCTGCAGTAAAAAATGTCGCGTGTAAATCTTAGTGTAAAAACTGAATTGCTAGACGGATAGTGTAACAGTCAATATTGTTACACTTAGAGCTGCATTACAAACAATATAAACAAACACAAAATTAGTACTGAAATGAGCATTTTAATTTATAATAGCTGTTAAATTTAAATGGGCGAAAAATATGTGATCAAATACTTCATTACTTTTGTTTTAATATTTTATACAAGTTTTAACATTGTATTTCGTAATAAGTAAATACTGTAAAAAAGGAAATGGTAAACTAATATCAAAAGACGTTTGTGCATTGTTGAACTAAAGCCTCAATCTCTTAAATTTAAATTATAGTAATGATTGTTCCGATAAAATGTTAAAACTTTAAGTTTTCAAAGTTTATTTTTATCTTACCTGTAAATAAACGTAAATAGTTAATTTACTACGTAAGTTTCTTTCTCTGGTTTAACAAGAATGTAAACTTCTAGACGCACTTTGAGAACCAAACACAACCTACACCAAGACAGTCATTAAAAGATAAATAAATTTAATAAATAATTCTGAGATATTAGTGTTCCTGCAAGAGGAATACAAAAGACCAATAATAAAAGTAGAAAATCTTAAATTTTAAAAATCTAAACGTCATCGACCTAAGTAAGATTTACATGCAGCCCTGGTATAACTAACCATAAATCAAAATAAGCACGTACTTAGGGCACCAAGGGAATGGGAGCAACACAGAGTTTTTTCTCCTAACTGTCATGCTTTAACAGTTACTTTGACTCTTTCACTGCCATACCTAACTTTAGTCAATTTTTTTAAATTGTCCTTATCTGCTGTGTTCGACTGTGTTTTTATGAGACGAACGAACAATCCGAGACAGAAACACGGAGACAACGACGACAAACTTTTAATTGTAATTCAACTATTTTCGACAATAAATTCAAATCAGTATGTGTTCTATTACATTTCTGAAAAGCTGGGTAAACAATTGACTGATCGAAACAGTCTAAAGGCGATAATTCAACCTTTTATGTCAAATTGCGTAAGACTTCGACAGGTACGACAACATGATTCTTAACGTTGTTATGCATACACTATACTACTAGTAATAGTACAGTACTGTGGCACCGTAGTCATTCTAAGATAATGTAAAGAACCGACAAATCAACAAAATCAATTCAGGATTGTCTGAAAAAGTGCAGGAATTGCATAAGTTCATGTAAGGAAGGTTAGGCTTAATGTGAGTGGCCTCAGTTGCAATGTTTTAGCATTAGGCTTAACATTAGTGTTGTTACCCGAGAAGTGAGTGATAATAACGTTAAACCTAAATACTGTAACTAGTTTAGTGTAAGTACACTGAAAACGCTAATTCGTTTTGAATTTGCCTTCGCATCCAGACATGCAGATGAAGTTTCAGACATATGTCTATTTTGTTGATATATGGTGTGTTGGCTCATCTAAAGTCCGCAGGTCAAAACTGAGCTCAAAGTTGACGTTACAACTCATTCTTCAGATATTTGATTAGGATTAAGGTACTCTAGCCTAGGCCTAACCCAGTATTTAGTTGTTCGATGTGAAGTACAGTTTACAATTGATTATATGTTATGTATGTGTATCAGTACAGAATAATCACTGTGTATGTAGGCTACTACAGTATGTGTTGTTGATCACAAATTGTTTTAAAATACATTTTGGCTCAAAATTGATTTGCAAATTACCATTGACATTGCTTCTTGCATACAATTACCAAAGCATCAACCTTAATGAAACGATTGCAATGATTGAAAAGTAATTTTCCTAAAATGGGTTGAAGCCAGTATCAAATGGTTTTCAACCAATCAGAATGCAACAAATCAATAAAGGTATTTATGAATTCATGATTATGTGCTGATGGACTTAGGTCCTAGTATAACTTTCTGACAATCTTTGTCTAAATGTAAACCTAGAATTTAGTATGTTTGACTGTCTTATCAACGTTTTTTTTTATGAATTTCAGTATTTTTCTAATGATTTTAACTATATTTATGATTCATATTCTTTTTGGATTTTTAATTTTTGTTTTTGTATTGTTCAGACTGCAAGATGAAACATGTTCAATTAAGTGGTGCACAAAAGAAAAAACTGGCATAAAAAAACCAGGACTGGAAAGCTCACTAATTTTTCCACTCAACTTACAAAACATAATCTTCCAAATTAAAACCCACCTCCGCCATCAGAAATCACTTGTACTGCATCTGACTCTGACAAGATTCAGAATTAAGCTCCACGCCTACAAGTACGACTCTGTTCACTGTCTTGGCATTATAATGACGTTGAGGTGTCACAGGCTGGCTCAACTGGCACAAGATTCACGACTGATCTTACTTTGCCTGTAAATTTTCCTGATATATCTAGTGTTAATATTGATTCAAGTTGCTCTACAAGACAGTCTGAAGTTGAAATTATTGCTGAAAATGAAAATTTACTGGACTATGGTAAAATGCTTTACTCTACAAAAGATGAAGAAACTAAAGCAAAAGGTCCAGGGTTGTGACTCGATTTCTCTGCTGATTATGTAGCTTATTAGATTGCTTATGGACTCACTGACGTTTAGTACCATAGTAGACCATTTGGCAAGTTTTCCTAGACTTTCAGTAGTGGCAAACCAACGAGATACTGTTTGCAAACACTTTTAGAGGTAAAAGCCAATGGTGAGCAATACAAGAGAGAGTGGTTATCGTATTCACCATCAACCGGGTCAATTTACTCCTTTCTGTGAAAACGTTTTGTCCCTAAATTTTCGTTGCGTTTTGTTGAAAGAGGAGGTTCAATGACTGGCGAAATACTATTGTAAATGATCATTATGAAGGAAGCACTACTAACCGCAACTCTATGCTAACGTACTTAATTCGAAGATAAGGTTTAAGCTTGCGACAAGAGTTTGAAAAAGAATTTAAAGAATGTGGAATTACTGGGAACATGTCTTGGAGCCTATAACAGCTGTTATTCGTACGTTAGATGAAAATTTTGGTTTACTGCAGATGGGAATATTCTAGGCCTGCTTGAGTTCATATGTCATTTTGATCCACTTTTAGCAGAGCCCATTTCGAAATATAGAAATTCTGGAAAAGGAAATCCTTCTTACTTGTCCAAACCCACTTGTGAAGAACTCATTGAACCAATGACTTAGAAGATCCACGTGTTCATTGTAGATGAAGTAAATTCTTCTGGTTATTTTTAGTTTGTCAGGTGACTCAACGTCAAATATATCACATGTAGATCATTTAAGTGTTGTACTTCGATACTCAAAAGATGAGCAGCCTATTGAACGCTTTTTAACATTTCTGGAACTGAAAAGCCATATCGGTGAGGTAATGGCAAACCAGGTATTCCAGTACTTACTTGAAGTTTGCAAATTTATTTTTTCAAAATGTAGGGGTCAGTCTTACGACAGTGATGTTAACATGTCTGGGCGTTATAAGGGGATGTAGCAAAAAATTTTAGAAGAAAATAAGGTTGGCATATATGTGGTCTGTACAGCTTATTCACTAAATCTGGTAGGCCGAAAAACAGTTGATTGCTGTGTAGTAGCAGTTAATTTTTTCTCTACAATGCATTTGCTCTCTATATTTTTCAGCCTCAACCAGCTGGTGGAAAATTGTTAAAGCTTGTCTTTGAAATGAAAGTGTGTTAAAATATCTCTCTGATACCAGATGTTAGGCACATGCTATGGCAGCAAGAGCAGTTTTGAAGTCTTTCTTTAAGAATTTGGAAGTTTTAGAATGTCTAGTTGAAGACCAGTCACAAAAGAGAAGAAAAGCAGACAATATTGCAAATAAGATGCGAAAGCTAGAATTTGTTTTTATGTTGATCATGTGGGATGAGATTTTGCAAAGGTTTCATAAGGCAAGTCAAGTTCTGCAAAATGATGATATGAACTTAAAAACGTGCAGATCTGAACGGGTCATTAGCTGACCAACTACGCACTTAAAGGGATAACTTTGAAAGATTTGAAGCAGTTGCCAAGGAAATACTACTAGATGTTGATTGCAATGCAAAAGAAACTTGCAAACGTATCAGAAAGAAGGTACTCAATAACGGAGATGCACAAGAAGTAGATCTGAATGCCAGAGATAAATTTCGTATCACTACCTTCTACACAATTGTTGACAAACTAGAAACCCAGATGAGATGAAGAGGAGAGGTGTACCAAGAAGTAGCAAACATATTTTCTTTCCTAAGTGATGTGCTGCATGACGTCACTTCATTTGCTGAAACTGAAAGGCACTCTAAGTGTTCCAAAAAGCTAACTGATGCTTACCCAGAGTACTTGGACACTAAACTCTCTGCTGAGCTTCAGCAGTTTCACTCATATGTGCGCCATGAGTTCAGTGCAAGAAAAACTGTAAAACCAAATTCAGTCATGCTGAACTTTATAAAATAATTTCAGAAGACAAAACTGACTGTATTTTTTCAAACGTGGACATTGTATTACGTTTATTTTTTAACATTAATGGTCACAAATTGCACAGCTGAGCGTTCATTTTCTCAACTTAAGCATTTTAAAAATTCCAACAGAACAACTATACAAGACAGGCTGAGTGCCTTGTGTTTGCTAAGTATAGAAGCAGATTTATTACGCCAAATTAATTTTAAAGGACGTGATCAAAGACTTTGCAATTAAAAATATAGAAGAAAACTTTTTAAAATTTAAATAAATATTAAGCGGTTTTAAGTTCAAAGTGAGAATTTTTTTAATAAAAGGTTTTGAGTAATTTTTTCAATTTTGTTAACATTAAAGTGTGAATTTGTAAACATCAAAGTGAGATTTGTTAACATCAAAGTGAGATTTGTTAACTCAGAATGAAAACAAATACACAAGTAAAATAATTCTTTTTAAATATTATTAATCAAAGAAGTGATTTCTCTCATTATTTCTAAATAAAAGCCTCAGTCATTGCTTGATTTTGATCCATGCCCAATCTGTTAAACAAATAAAATAAAATAAAGTTTTTATTTAATATAGTTGTGGGGTCTGACATCGAATAAAACTGGAAAAAGGGTTATAAATTTTCAAACTTTTATTTCACTTTCTGCACTTATTGAGTCATTGCGTCTTGCCAGTCAAGCAATGGAGGAGCCATTGCTCCTAAGCACAGGAGGGCTGTGCTTAGGGTATCGTTTGGCCTAATCTGGCCCTGACTGGAGTCTTATGTCGATATTACTTTCGTTATCAAATGCGCCAACACGTGGTGATAGGAAGAAACACAAGTATCGACTACATGTTGCAGGCAATCATATATTGGATTTACCAGTTGTTGCGGGTCTTCAACACAAGTAAAGAGAATAGATTGTTTTGAAAACGTGTATGTTGCGAAATTCAAAAGTATACAATTTCGTGATTATGCGTTTTTATCGTTACTTTACAAAAAAAAAAGTATTTAATTGAAACAGTTGTTCATGTTGTTTCCCGTTTAATTTTGGAGAGCTACTCGCGACCAGTCTGTTCTAGTCGTTCCTACTTTAAAAGTTATTGACTAGAGGGAGTGTAGCTAGCCAACAACATTCACTGCCATCTTTTGGATTACTGTTTTATGGAGAAAAGTGGGAATGACAGTCACATTATAAAGCTTGAAAAGTGAAAGGGAGAGAATATTCGGTAACGGGATTCGAGAGCGAAACGAACGTTTTGACTGAATATAAAGTATTGACAAACTAAAACATGACATGGTTCTGAAGGCAAACCAATAAAAAATGCATAGTTATATTTAGTAGTGAAATCGCTCTCGCGTTTTATTCACTGTGTACTAGGATATTTTAATCTAGATCTCTAAAGAAAAACAGTAGGTTCTTCTGAAACAACAACTTGTTAACATTAGTACTGCTGGAAGAAGCTGTTAAAAGACAATATAGATAACATTAATGGCAAGTGTAAGCAGTCGTTAATTTAAAGATCTTGTTCTAATTTATATTTATCCTTAGAATTTTCTGAAAATAAAAAAATATATCATGTATTCTCTTAACTTTTATATCCTTCTGTTCGATGTATATTTCATTAATGCTACTTTGATTAAAATACAACTAGCTCTAAGTAAAACATTTTCAATTGCTCAACGTTTTATTTTTACATCCTTCTCAGATGCGACTTTTCTATTTTGACTGATACATGTGCAATGAAGTGAAAACTTATGATTTTCATTGCGAGTTTACTAATAAAACTAAAGGTCGTTCTTGTTTGTTTTTGAATTTTACGCAAAACCACACGATGGTTCCTAATTTACCAGTGTAAGACTGACAGGAAGACAGCTAGTCATTTCCACTCACCGCCAATTTTTGGGCTACTCTTTTACCAACGAATAGTGTGAATGTCACATTACAGTGTTTTGTGGCATACTGCAGAGAAACAAATATTTGAGGTGAAATAAATGTACGTAAGACTCAGTGTTGAAGCTCTGGAATTTAGAAGTGCAGAAAATATTTATGCAGAGGCAAAGCCCTTGATGATATAAAAGATCCAGATTATATCAAAGAAAAGGCTCTGGCTGAACCATTTTCCACATATACAAACTATAGCTTTTGTCAAATGAAGACAAGGTAGATAGACATTCAGTTTGTCAAAAGAAGTAATATAGAATTAAAAGAATACCGTGATCTTTCCTTGACTTAGAAAAGGAAATGAGAATAGTCCGATGTTATCCATTTAGAAAAATCCTCCTCTTGCCAAATCTATTTCTAAACAAGCAGAAGAAAATCAAGAAAGGAAGGAGAAAGATTATGCAGTAACTATAATAAATATCATCTCATCAGCATGATGTATTGGTAGACTTAAATTCCGTCGACATAAATAGACGGACATAGCTATATAAATTATTCAACTAAAAAAAGAGGGTGACTTATGAAAATCATTACTGAAAGAGAAAAGCTGTGATTCGAGAGGATATGCTTCATAAAACGACCCCTTCTTTCAACACCACCCTCGAGTAAATTGTTTCCATAAAAATCTTCGATGGTGAAAAATGGAGAATGCGTCTGCTAAATAGATCATCAATATCTGCTTGATAACAATCCACAGTCATGGTAGGTGAATGCTGGCTAACCGACAGTACCAACACTCCTATGAATTCATCTACCACATAACTTGTCTTTCCTGTTGAAGGAATGTCTTAAAAAGGTGACAGCACTGGAAAATCTTACGAGTATCCCCTGTAAGCAGAGACATACAAAATTGTAAGAATCAGTCAAGGTCTTAATGTAATCTAAAATATAATTGTAACCTCAACAGTTCCATTTTATCAAAGTGGGCATTCGTGCTTAAAAGCAGGAGAATGAGGTGTAGAACGTCCTTTTTAGTTATTAATACGTCATTTACGTTTATGAAAGATAGTTAACTTAGTCTTCATCAATCCTGCTATGGATTGTTGGGACAGGTATTCAGCAAACGTGTATAATTTTAATGAATGTTTGATCGACCAAATAATGATATAGAACCTTAGGACCAATGGAGAGGGATCCACCAAAGCATTCACTGGCTCCAGTGATAAGGACGGAAATTGAAGTAAATATAGACTTGTCAACATGTTTGTTCACTAAAGGTAGGAAACCCTTAATTTGGTTGGAAAAAGACCTCTATAAGCGGATTATATATGTATCCCAACTGTGACTGAAATATAGTGCAGTAGTATATGCCCAAGATGGAAAAGAGAATAACAACTTCCTTGACTCAGGATAATAACCATAGCTCTTTTTTTTTGGAACCAATTAGGCCATGAATGAACGAGAAAAAGTGGGATCCATTGCAGTTAACAAAATATTGGTCCAGATGATAATAATAACTATCACGACATTTACAACCACCACAAGTACATGCCAGAGTACTGTATCAAGATCTTTTAGAATGTCTGAGGTGTTATAAGTAGAAACATCTGGAAGGATTATGAATATCGGGCTTCACCTAACAATTCAAAGTAACTGGCTTAACAGTGAAAACTAAAAGCGATGGTGAAAACATCAACATGAGAACATTGGTTGGACATATTATTCTATCTTTTCATTTGGAAATATATCAAACAGCTAATAATCTTGAATAGAGAAATCAACGATAATCTCTAATTATCTCTCTCTATGATTACTCCTCTTGAAGAATTCAAAGTAAAATGAAGAGCAACCTCAGCATGTATATCTCCAATGAATCCTAGTTTCAAGAAAAGTCTGTTATTTGTGGTCAAAATGTTTTAACTAAGATATTCTCAGATCAAACCTTCTTCATTATGTTAGGAGAACTTGCAAGTTCCTCTAATCCTTCTCGAAGAAAAAGAGGGATACACGCCTTAAAGATTTGTCAGTGTTTGTGTGTGTTTTATAGCAAAGCCACATCGAGATAGCTGCCACATCCACTGAGGGAAATCTAGCCCCTGATTTTATCATTGCAAATTTGAAGACTTGCTACTCTCCCACTGTGTGGTCAATTTTTCATACAAAAATAAAACAATAGGAATCGAGCTAAAAGAATGCTAAGATGTGAAGACTGTGAAACATAATTTTCTCTGCATGTTTTGTTTTCCAATCAATGCTTTTTAGATTTTATTTTGATTTTCATTATTTTTAAAGTCCATAAGAAAAATAAAATAATTCAGTACCCACTAGCACCATCCACCATAGACCTCGAAGAAGGGGTTTACTATAATGTCAAATGAGAACAAAGCAGCTCTGAAAGGGTTTTGAGGACACTGTATTTAAACATCAGCGCTGATCACTCAAAGAGGTCAATGTATATTAGCACTCTGTTGAGCCTAGCCTTACAGAACCATACAAATGACCCTATGGGGTCTGCCCTAAAGCAAGCCTCCTAAAGAAGTTGAAGACCAAATTGGTGCATTGCACTGTACTCTTTTCTCTTTCAAGTTTTGCCTCACACAGCAGACAAGTGTGTGGAAGTTTGGATCCCAGAAAAGATAAGATGTACTGACAGGACTTTCCTTAGGGTAAGTACTTCACCATCTACAATAATTCACATTGAGTGAATATACAAGGCAAGAGAATGTAAAATATTAATAATAAATTTACTTAATAATATTTTTTTTTGCCAAACACCGCTGGAACATATGCAACAGTACAAACACACACACAAGTAGAAACACCTATGCCAACAAATATCACTATTTATATGCAGGTAAAGACATATGCATATATATATATATTATGCATTCTCTACACATCTATACATACTCACCAGCTGTATAGATATACACATTTAAATGAATACGTATTCTACAGTGTCTACGTTTTCACACAGTCATTCACTATCCTTAGTGTCAATACATTTTCTGCCACCAAACCAGTAGCAGCTCAAAGGATCATCATATTTAAGACATCTAAACTAACCTGTCATGTCATAAGCTATTGATGTAAAATTTGTCCACAAGTTTTTCACCACGTATTATACAAACACATCAGGTCTTATGTATAAAAATAAATAAGCATAACTCTAAATAAATTACCTAAGATTTTTCACCTTCTGACATTGATTTAAAAAATAGACTTCCAGGGTAGATGTAGAGGCACTAATACGAAATGCACATCAAGTAAAAAGTATGCATCTCACACTGACAGACACACAGCTTATACATACGTAAAACCATTTTTTATATCAACGTCGCCAACTACGCGAAGTATTGTCTTCTAAGCTTATAAGGAAAGATGCTCGTGTTCTACAATTTGTTCTAAATGTAAACCACCATAGGAAACACAAGGAGATATTCTTGTTCCATTGAAACTATCACGCGACCTTGCATCTGAAAAAGAACACAAAAGAGTGAATTAGAAAAGTTGGTGAAACAGTGCGTTACTACTAATGTGATAATGTAACGCCAGTTGGCAGCTGAGGAGCATGCAAGTTAAAGACTTCTTCGTGAAATTAAAAGTGTTAATCTTGTAACACGATAGCTGCTACCGCCCATCTTAGAGATTATACAAGAGACAAAGATGAACATTATGAGAATTTCAGTATAAAGAAAGAGCTATGTGTGAATAAGAAGTTGTTCATGTTAAAGTATTTGCATATCTTGTTGATCACATAAATAAAAACATTATTGAAGAATGTCGAATGGAGAAAATAAAGATGCTGAAAGAGAGATGCATCACCCACCTTCAGGAAAATTCACAAGAACGTTACAATCAAAGGGTGAAAAAGAAACTTACTCGTAAATATGGTTACCGTTTGAAATTTTGGTGTCCAAACTATAGGAGTAAAGTGTGTTAACTGGTGAAGCTGTAGAAACCAGCCTTAGAATTTGCCTTATCACAATACTAACAACTATAAGAAGCTGCAATGTTTTATGCGCAAACAAATGCTGAATCGTTAAAAGGGCACAGAGCAACTTTCTTGGCCACCATGAGTTCTATACTAATTGTCAAATATAGATGAGATCCGAATTTCACGGAAGAATTTTTTATCCTATATTCTCACAGAAAAGTCTGGATAAAGTTTTCAACAAAGTGAGAAGATTCTGTGGATCATGTATACAGGATAAATATACTCAATAGATCAAGATCAGTGGAAACTGTGAAGCATTTAATTATAGGTATGGTTGTTCTTCATTTAACGGGAAGCAGAAAAATTGTGAACCTATTTTTTCAATTGATTATGGGTGGTAGTATCTCTTGCTCAGAACTTCTTGTTCTGGAAACAGCTATATGCAATGCAATCATTTACTATGCAATATGATTCAATGTTGTGCTTTGTTTCTGCTGAGAAGAATCTGAATCAATGAAAAAACATGATCTGAGACCAGCAGCACTCATATTTCCCATGATCTTCTCATCCAGGAGGTATCAACATCATTCAGTATTACAAATGAGGCACAAATACCTCGGTCAAAGAAAAGATCGATATCAAATGTACCCCACACGGTAACATGTTGCTTCACAAAACAACAATTTGAGTTCATTCTGAGTGTAACAAAAGCACGTTTGAGAAACCAGAAGCTACTCTTCAAACGTCTTTCTTCGACTTCTTGTGTTCTTACGTAAGAAAATGAGACAGAGTGAACAAACAATCCCTAGCTATGTAATATGGAACAGTCCAAAGTAGAATTCATGTTTCCACTTATAGTGCCTGTCACATAAAAATGTAAATGTCCAATATGTACTTTGTGTCTCACAAGAAACAACATTTGAGTGTGGAAAAACATACAGAACTGCTAAACTTGATTTAGGAGTGGTAAACAGCTTATACTATCCTTTTGCATGATTACACAGTATGCAAATACGATCATCAGGATGGGTGTGTTTCATGCGCTAGAATAAATACTCAAAAGCAGTGGATTTTCTGAGATTGTCATTGAATCAAGAATATATGTAACAAGTTTTACTGAAAAGAATCTGACAAGGAAGCATTATAATAGATCTCTGAGAGCTCACATAATATTTATCAAAGCTTTAAAAATGCTTCCCCTGCAGAATTTTTATTTCTCGCAGAACCAGGAAGATACTTTGGATGGAACTGCATTAGAAGCAATGAAAGGGTATTTTGAAACTTCTACACCTACACCTTGTACTTATGAAAGAGAAAAACCACATACTTCAATTCAAACATCATTTGTAGCATATGAAACCTTTAAATCTTCAGTAAACCATGAAGAACATGAAAAAAATCCAACAGTTCTGGATGCAATATATAAATATAGGTAGTGTTAGAGTTCCTCCGAACAACCAAGAATAATGACCTATATCAGCATGCATCATGTTTACAAGAGATTTCTCAACTATTTTCTAGTTATTAACGCCAACATTACTCACAGTATTTACAAGTGTCTGCTTTCAAGTTACGTATACAGTAAAATCCATTCATGATATGAAGAACTGCTTCAAAAGAATAGGTTCTCTGTATCAAGATCTGATATTTCTTATTCTGAAAATGATAAAGAATGCACAATTGAAAATACTATAAACTAACATGAATGAAAAGTCAAAGGGGTTCTTAATTGTAATAACAGTGCATAATATAGATGGTTTGTCACTTTCTGCAGGCTACATTTGAGATTGCTGACATATCCACCGTTGAGGAATCTGTTCACAAAACCAACCGACTCTCTCTAATCAGAAAAAAAACTGAGAAAGATGTTAAAGTAGGAATAACTTCCGTTCAAGGCTCTCTTGATTCCTTACTAATGGAACGCATGTCTATCATCAGGAGCACAAATACCTAAAAACGTGGCGAAAGACCTTCTGAGGGCAGAGACGGTTGGAAAATAGACATTGAATTATTTCATTTGGAAAAATATAGTAGAGAAACCAACAAGCTTTTACTTGCACCAACTTAAAATGTTTTGCATCATTGACGAAAGATGTAAAGCTAACAACACCGAAAAAGAAAATAATACAAATCCATGATGAGTGAAATGTCTTTGCATAGTTGGTCATGCTATCAGAGAAAAACAACCTCAGTATAGAAAAGGCTTTGTTATATCCATTAGGTCATGTATCATGGGTCTATGTTACAGCAGATTGTTTTCACTGAAAGACAAAGAAGACAACAATTATTCATCATTTGGCTGAAGATATACCACACTTCGATCATCATTACTTGAAAAAATTGTGTTTGTAGTCAAAGGGATTTTATTGCTGCATATAACTGCTTCCCTGATAACTTCGAATGTTTGGAAAAACACATATTTGAAGCCATTCCTAGGCAAAACGATTTGTATTTGGTATTTATTTTTACTACAAGGATAAAAAAAAAGGTTGAACAACAATGGAAGAGACAAGAAAACACTTTTTATAATCAAAGAGCCAAAGATTAAGGTTTCTTAAGATTGACAACAAACTTTTGATAAACAATAAGAGAAGGAACAGCTTGTAAAACTGGCTTTGTCTGAATGGCAGAAAGATACTTATGCTAGAAATCTTCAGAATTGCTGCATATAGTGCCTTGAAAAAGTATTCATCCCTTGCAAAGTTTCAACACTTTGTTGAAGTTTAGGTCTGTAGTCACAAAACTTAAGAATAGAACCTTATATTTAGAACCTACATAAACTACTCTAAACTGAGAAAGTTGAAAAAACGCTGATATTATTAAACATTTAAAGAAAATTAGAATATTCTCAATTGCATAAATATTCAAACTTTTCTGTGGCAGTCCTGAGTCAGTTCAAGAACAGTAGGTTGGTTTCAAAGGTTATAAAATTAGTGTGATGATCTCTCTCTGTGTGTAATGAAAGCAAAAGCACCTGTTCAAGCCAAACTCATATAGTGATACAACAAATCAGTCGTGAAGACCAAGGAGCTTTCAAGACCAGTCAGGGATAAAGTTACAGAAAAGCACAGATCAGAAGAAAGTTACAAGAATATTTCAAAGTCGCTGATTATCCGTTTGAGTGGAGGAAGTCTCTCATTAAAAAGTGGCATCAGTCATGGCTAAGCTTCGTTTTAACTCTGATTTATTCCAGGTTCCAAAATTCCAACTATTATCACACTCTTTTTAGGTTGTTTCACAACTCACAGTCTTTTGTGGAACACTGATAATTTCACTGTATTTTCATATATTACTTTACAGTTCAGGGTCATATATATATATATATATATATATCATTGAACATTTAATAATATCAAGTTTCTTGATATATATATATATATATATATCTTAAAATCCACTCTCATGGTTCAGGGTTTGAACCAATACTTCTTTAGTAATTTGTTTAAGTAGATTGTTACATATAATGCCAATTTTTAACTAACCTGGATGGATCTTAAGCCCCGTATCTATATGCAATAAAAATTAGGTTTAATCAGACCGAAGTCACTGCCTGATTTACACGTTAATGCTGTAAGCAAAGCTGGTGCAAATCCGGGAATAAATTTTCTGTAATATTTCACTATCCCCGGAAAAAGATCTAACTTCTTCTTTTGTAGTATGTTTCTCACAATCTCTAATAGCTTTTACCTTTGCATATACAGGAACAGTCAATCCTTTACCAACCAGATGACCTAGATATGTCATGCATTCTTCCCCAACTGGAGAAGGCTTGCTTTACTTAACTTGTCTAGAACTTTACTCAACAGTCTTAGGTGCTCATCCCAATTACTAGTGTGTATAACAGTGTCATCTGTGTAAGGTGTGACTGACAGCACTGAACCTTATAAGACGTTATCTATTAATCTCTGGAGAATAACGTTGCTGGAGTATTCGTTGCTCTCATAAGCATTATAATAAGCTCAAATAACCCACACTGGATAGAAAACGCTAGTTCGTTTCTATTCACTACTTTTAACTCGACTTTAAAATAACCTTTCAATGAATCAATAATCTTTGCTGATACACTATGCTTGATTAAGTTCAGTTACTAGATCTTCAAAATGATTCATTTTCGTCCTCTGTCAATCTTATTATAGCGAAGCTTTTGTTTCAGTTTTTTGCAGTACAAGTCCGCAGACATGCTGCTGTGCCACTGGGGAACGTTAGAATTAGTTAATGCATTGACTCAAGTTTCAGGTGGCTTCGAATTTAAGAAGACCTTGCTTTGAAAAGGCGAGAAATTTATTTTTAATGTAAAAAATATTACGGTATGCCTAGGCATTATTAAGACGGTTATATAAAACAGATAATAAGAACTTCAGTAAAGAATGTGGAAAAATAAACGTTTTTCTTTTTTAAATCATCACCAGAAGATGTAAGCGATGAAAATTTCTGATGTAATAAAGTTCTAATAGTTTGGGTAATCCAAAAAGCCAAGTTTATGTTACAATATAGTTAACCCACAAAATCTTCGAACATATTTTGTAGCCTGATGCGCACACAAATAAATGTATATTTAATTCTAAATTTAGCTACCTCATGACCGTAAATTTCTGTCAAAAAATTGTAGAGTATCTGAAATACGGCATCTACTCGCGAGTGAAAAACAAAACAAAATGTTATTGAAAAATATCATTTCCATCACCCCAAAATCTTTATTCACTAACGTGATTTGCCTGAGTTCTGCTTGAGTTTTGTTTTTCTGAAAGAACTGAATGATTATATAAAAAAATCGAAGTTGAAAAATTAAGAATTTAAAACGTTTTCTCAGCAGCTGAGATTTCAATCTTTACACATTAACAAAATTATAATAAAAATCTAGAAATCATGGAATGATGCAAAAAAAATCAGAGGTAGCAGTCAAGAGGTAGCTGTAGCCTTGAACATCACAGCAAGATCTGAACTTAATAACATAGCAACCTCGCAGAACAAAAACATAATGTGAGGCGTGTGCTTTCATTTAACAAAGCCACTTCGGGCTATCCGCTGAGTCCACCGAGGGAATCGAACTACTGATTTTAGCGTTGTTATTCCGTAGACTTACCGTTGTACTAGCGGGTGACATAACGTGAAGCACTCAGTAGAACAAGTACTTCAGCTACGCAGCGTCGACCATATTCGGTCCTGGTTACTATTGAATATAAACCACTTTCGCTAGAGAAGTGGGGAATAATAATCTGCATATATCCACCAAGTTTCATTAAAATCGATCTTTTTTACTGAGTTATATAGTTTGTCTCTTTATAATTAAGCATAAAGCTCTACAATGGGTAATCTTTGCTCTGCCCACCACGATTATCGTGGGGGCGTCAGAGTTATAAGGAAAAAAATAGTGTGTAAAATCGGTCCCCATGTTAACAGATAAGAAGTGTTTGGATTTTTATGATCTTGCTGTGACCTTGAAGTTTGATGTTGACCTTACAAAACTAAACCCTTCTAAGTTTTGTCATGGTCCAACTGTATACTAAATTTCCTTCAAATTAACTTAATCACCACACACCCACACAGGGGGGTGGAAACATAACTAAACATGTATTCAAGATGTATTAATAGTAAGATCTGACCACAGGCCACTCCTTGGGCCCGGCATGACCAGGTGGTTAGGATGCTGTACTCTTAATCTGAAAGTCACATGTACAAATCCTTGTCACACCAAACGTCCTTGCCCTTTTAGCTGTGAGGGCGTTTTAACGTCACGATCAATCTCACTATTCGTTGGCAAAGGAAAAGCTCAGGAGTAGTAGTCTTACACTACTAAATTAGGGGCGGCTGGCGCAGATAGCTCTCGTGTAACTTTGTGCGAAATTTAAAAACAACCAAACCAAAAAAAACAAAAACAAAGCCTCTGTGTGAAATATTGCTCCAAGATATAAAACAAAAAATGAAATTAACCAAAGGAAACATTTTTTTCATAAAAAATTATAGGTATATGTAAATGAAAGTTTATTACCGTATTTTAAAGATTTATTTCATAGAGCAGAGAATATTAAAAGGGAAAAACTATAAATTCTCTACTGGTTAAGAATGTTAGAATTGTTATCAGGTAAAATCAATGAATGTCACACAAATCAGAAATGAAAATGAGCTCAGAATATTGTAATGTAATGTATTCATATTCTAAGTTTTATAACGATCAACTATTTAATTGGCTTGAGCCATTTAGATTTTAATAATATGAGTTATTGTATTGAGATTGATCTAATTCGTTAATTCGCTCATGTGCCAGTTTATGATAAGAATGGAAAACAAAGTGCTCTTTTGTATCTTCTTTTCTAATACCAGATTGATTGTTGTTGAAGAAAACTACTTTCTCGGATTATATTGTTTATCATGTCTGTGAATGAAATGAAATTTAATTATCAACTAGTAACAAAATATAACTGCTGCGAAAATTAATTAGCTCTGTTTAGTTCTTAGTTATATTTTTATTATTATCAGATTAGCCTAAATTTATGTCCCTATTGAATTAGTAAGGACTTTATGCGATTTCGGCCTGAAACATCTTTAAGAATCAATTACGAATCATCATAACCTGTTATTTCCTAGTTTTGTTTTAATGCTGACTTATATTATAACTCGTCTTATCAAAATAGTATTGAACTACACCGAAGTAACTTACCACCAAATAACCGTTGTATTGATGTCCATTGCGACTGACAGATAAAGAAACAATAATTTAATAAGCAATCTCTGAGTTAACCAGATAAAATTGCAATAGTTTGTTAATTGTGCAGGGTTTCTAAAAATCCGGAATATTATAATTATATTAAAGAGATGAGTAAAACTAAATCTACCAATTACTTCACAGTGTTTGAAGAGTTCAAGATTAGAATCATCTTTAGAGTATCCTTTAAAATACACTGTCGGTACATAAATATTGTTCTTTGCTTCAAACATTTATTTGCATCGTTATTTATGCCAAAGTTACATCTTCTGCGTCTACCTTTGCGGTTACTTCTGATCATGAGTATTTCGCATCACATCCATACCTTCTACACTTGTAACACTCCGAAGATTTCGCGACCTTACACATGCAGGTAAACTGAAACTGACGCCTCTGATATTTATACACAGTTCGGAACGACTGCCATCTTTGTTGGTACTTTTTATTGTCAGGATTTTCCTACACTATTCGATTCATCATAAAAAATATATATATATATACTTACAAGTTAAGACAAGATCCCGGAGTTAACTGAATTAGTGGTTTAGCAGATGTGTGTTTCTGAGAGCTTCTTAATTTAAATTTAATAAATTTTACGAGCAATACGTGAAAATAAGGTTAGTAAGGAACGCTGTCATGTTTGAATGTAAATATTTTGAAAGTTAATACATCTTGGTAGATTCAAGAAAATTGTATCAGTAATTAAAAATTATACTAAGAAGAATGTGTACCAACCATAACAAAGTATCTTGTTAAATCAAAATCTATTTTAAAGCTGGCCATTAAATTTTCTTATATATAGCCATCTATCTTTCTGTCTCTCTATTTATACGTATATATAGAGAGCAAAATTTCAATTTTACATTTCTTATAATGGTATAATACTGAAAGAAATGATTTACTAAGTTTATTTAGTTCAATTTATCATAAACATATATTCATAAAAAAAAAACATTGTTCATAAGAAGCTAAGTCATTATAGTGTGTGTATGAATGGATAGATATTATGTTCATATGTATCTGCACAGTAGGCTTAACAGAGTAGTTTACAGTATTGTATAACAGACATCTATATCTTCCAAAAGCATAATAATCTTATTAAATATAATAATGTGCACAACTTTCTGTTCTGATGGGAATAGAACCTCATAAATTTAATTGTGTATTAGGTTTAGGGATATAGATTTACGTAGATTCTTATTTATACCTTGGAAAACACAAATAAGATTTATAATAAAATATAATTAGTCTATTAACCAAATTCCTTCTACAACGAAAGATCGGTAATACACATGGTTATTTCTTACTATTTTGTTTCTAAAATAAAATAAAATTAAAAAAAATTGTTCGAAAGTTATCTCTCTCGAAGCCTAACGATTATAAAATACCGTAGAAATCGATATCAAAAATGAATTTACCGGTGCGAATAAATGATAATCGCTTGTCTGGTCTTTCCAGGGAAGCTTGTTGTTTAACCATCGAGTACTCGATTCTTTCAAGACTGTCCTTCTACGATTAATTACGATGAACCACATGGTTCACTTTCATTCAACCTCTTCATTCGTATACCATTTCTTAGGATTCCAGCGCAAGACCAAACCAAACAACATATATCTAACCATAAACCAAAAATATATTTCTTTGCTAATTTTAAAATGCCTGTGGCGTATAACATTTTATATTTTTGTTAAAAGAAAGTAAATGCTTAGAACGTTTGTATCGATATTAAAGGTGTGAAAAATGCTGTTTATTATCTTATTTACTAAATTGTTTCTACCTGTCTATTTTCAATTTGACCAAAAGTGTCATAATTTCGTTTTTTTAACTGACCAAAGAATTAGTTTTCTTTTATTCTCCAGATGATAAAACATTTCATTTCTTTCTATAATCTAGTATAACAGTGAGTGCTTTCTATTTCTATTTAGTGAAAATAGAAAGTTTTATCCTTAGTTTTCTCTAGTTTTCCCTTCATATCTTGGCTATTCGCCAGTAGATCAAATATTTTTAACATTGTTTTATTTAGTGAAACGAAAGTTTCATCTTTTTTCTCTATTGACTAAATATTACACTCCAGTTTTTCCCTTGCTAACTTAAGCTTTATTCTTGCCTATTCATTAGTTGACAAAATATTTCATCCCAGTTTATTTTTTAGATGGATAAAATATTGTTCTTATTTGTTTTATTGTTTGTCTATTATTATTCCTTTCTTATATTTCTAGTTGGTCGGAAGCTTCATCTTTGTTTATTCTATAGTTGCCAAAGGCTTCATTTTCTTTGTAAATACATTGTACTGATGTTAATCTACGATTTCATTCCTCTTTATCTTCATGTTGACAAACAGCACTATTCTTGTTTGTTCTCTGAGTCATCACAATTTGCATTCTTATTTATTTTGTATTTGACCTAAAGTTCTATTCGTGTTCATGTTTATGAAAAACAAAAACTTTATCCATGTTTATTCTCCAGTTAACAAAATGTTTCATTCTTTTAATTTTGACCATGTTTTATTCTTGTTTATTCTCCAGGTGATGAAAACATTTATAATTTAATAACTCAAGAATTAGAGATATAGTAAAGATTCAGCCAATATGTTTAACTTCGCGTAATGTGTTGCAAATATCTATAAACATAGTATAATTTTGAAAGGTCTCAAAAAATTATCATGCTTATTCATTATAAAGACAGAAAAAAATTTATACCAATGAAGTGACGATTTTTAGATCTCAAAAAAATATTCAATTGCTCATTGGTAATATTTAATTAGAAAGAAGCCCTTGATTCTAATACTATGCAAATAATATTTTATATTATTTGAACATTTAGCTTGAGCAAGTCTGATTGTTTTCACCGTTTTCATGATTAGCTATTTCACTTGTATGATAATTTCATCTTCTTTTATAGTAAGAGTAATCAAGCCCAAGTAATCATTAAATAAACAACTATATTGTAGGATTGCTAATAAAATCTCTCTCGCTATGTACCTGAATTGGCTGTTAGCAATGCTCATGGTCCACTAACAAAGCGGTAAGTGATCGTTATTTGTTTGTTTGGGAAATTCGCGCAAAGATAAACAAGGACTAACTGTGCTAGCCGTACGGATCCCTAATTTTTTAGGGTATTTAATCAGATAATGAGTTTTATCAGTCATCTTCATAACGCATCCACGGTCCCAAACTGTGGGGCGCGATTTTGTGGTAAAAGAACGCGAACAATAAACCTTTAAAATGACAGTCAGGCACAGTTAACCTGTAGTACACGTCACACCCCTATGGTAATTTCTGACATCACTTCAAAATGTTTGTTTGTTTTAGAATTTCGCGCAAAGCTACACAAGGGATATCTGTACTAGCCGTCCCTAATTTAGTAGTATAAGACTAGAGGGAAGGCAGCTAATCATCACCACCCACCTCCAACTATTGGTCTACTCTTTTGCCAACGAATAGTGAAATTGACCTTCACTTATAACGCCCCCACAGCTAAAAATGCGAGCATGTTTGATGCGACGGGGATTCAAACCCGCGACCCTTAGATTACGAGTTGAACGTCTTAACCCACCTGGCCATGTAGGACTTGTTTCGAAATGATAGTGATGCTCTTTTTCAGGTCTAAGCTGTTAATAAGAGATGACATAAAATTCCAACAGATCAAAATGTCGTAAGCAGAGGACTACAAAATGAATGGAATATCTTACGAGTTAATTATTTGCATGCCTTTAATGTTTTGTGCATAAATACTTTCAAATTTCTTTGTATTATAATCTAAAATAGTTAATGTATTGGTTCCTAGTAAGATGTGAGGTTTACCATTATACCACTTTAGATTAATGTGCGAAAATATGACGAACTGGAATAAAAATTCATAATAAACATTATGAGCTACAAATCATGGTTAATGAGATAATTTAAGTTCTTCATCATTTTTTAATTTTAGATAATTATTCCGATTGGACATTTTTGTAGTTTTTGTTGTTTCTCATTAAAAACAAAGCTAGATAAAGAGCTGTCTATGCTCTGCCCTCCTTGGGTATCGAAACCCAGTTCCTAGGACGAGACATTTTGTGTTTAACATTTTAGAAGAGCAAAACATTTAAAATGTCTCATAATACACGAATATGATCAAAACTTTGCTTATTACCAACTAAACAAGGTACCCTCATGAAAGGTATAAGGTATTTTTGTCCAATTTGCGCACCGTATTTATCTTTCGACAGACTCAGTTCTTTCGAGACTGGTCCAAACTCGATATTGCCTGTTCTTGATTTTGGTTAAACATTTTTTAACTAACTTCGCAATGCTTCTGCAAACCAATATGCAAAGCGACAAAGGACAAAAAAATGTATAACATTATGATATTAACGTATGTTAAAAGAAGCCGCGAATTAAAGAAAAGTCTAATAATTTATTTTATTTTCTAGGTCCGTTTATTAGATTTTGTTTATTTGTCTGTCCATCAGTTTATCTCTATCCAGCTTTTCGCCTATTTCTGCCTGTTTCGTATGATCAAAGCTAACAGTGGAAAACTTAATTGTTAATGTTATTTAATACTTGTTTGAGATTTCCAGTTTAAACGTGATGAAAGTAAGGTTTAACGGTTTTGTTTGTGGAAATTTTAGAGGAATCCCCAGAGTATTTAGAAAAATTGGGAGTCATTTATAGAGAAATACTTGAGAATATTAGTTCAGCTTCAACATAGTTGTGCATATTGTCTTTATTTTTGAGGAATATAATTTTAGTTATTCTGTGACAAGTAATTTGTGAACACAGGATTAAGCATTACATTTTCAAAATCCATGTATTCAATTTTTCTTTATTATTTAAATACTTTGTCTCCATTTTGAGTATAACACTTCGAAACACTTGTTTGTTCTTGTAAACTGTGATCTTGTGTTTCAGCCCTAGTTATTATTGCGTTTATTTTCTTTCAATGTGACGCATGGATCAAGTGTTGTTAGTTATATCCCTGACCTTTTTAAGAGGTTGCAATGAGAAGGTGGAACAACCCAATTCTAAACAGCAATAATATTTGTTTCGTAGAAAGCGTCTTTTTACTAAGTCATGTTTAATGAATACCAGAAAGGTTACTTTTTCTTCTCAATGACAGTGCGAGAGTGGAACTAAACAAATGGAAGGTTGTTCGTTGCCTACTTTCTTTTGCCTTTCTCTGATTTAAATATTTTTTCATCAGTAATATGTAGGTTTTTATGCTTATTTATTATAGATGATTTATTTGTTTACTAGACTTACGACTGATAATCTGTGTAATTTATGTCTCTTTCTCTAGGCATGTTTTAAGATTGGCAGTGTACAAAAATAATAAGTAAATATATATTTTAGGTGATTTAACCATCATTTTCCAATTATGATTTTCCTAGACAAAATAAAACAATACTTCATCAACATCAATAAGTTTCCTCCACAAACCGTAGAAAACATTATACGCACACACCTGGACAGAAAGCAAAATCAACCAACAAAAGTAAATATATCTCACGAATCAAAAAAATCACGAAATCATATACTGCTGCATACCATATATTCCCGACATTAGCAGAAAAATAACTGACATTTGGCAAAAACTAGTAACAATATATGACATTCGAGTTAATACCAAATTTATTCAAAAACCAGGCACAAAACTGAGGTCTATGCTATGCAAAAAACTACACTGACAAACATCACACCAACATTACTTATAAAATACAATGTGATAACTGCCACGACTTCTATATTGGAGAAACAAATAGAAAAATAGAAACCATATTTAAAGAACATAAAAAAATCACCTTCACACGTTTTCGAACACTACAAATCATATAGCACAACATAACCATAGAAAATACTCAAATACTAAATAAAGAAACAAACATAAACAAACGTAAAATTAAAGAAGCCTTACTTATACAACAACTTAAGCCCAAAATAAACCAATATAAAGGAACACCTTTATACCTATATTAAAATATAATATAATAAATAATAATAATAAATAATATAAAATTATATATTCAAACATCTAAGCCCGTTCTCTACATTCCGACACTCAGTTACAAAACCCCTTTCAAACATGTGGTCAGCTTCCGGTCAGTTATATCTTTCTTTCTTTGTGAACCTGACGATGTCCGAAGAAGGTCGAAACGTTGTTTACTCCTCTACGTAAAACATTTTCTAAACTCAAACGAGCCGTTTTTACATATATAATAAACAACACAGTAGATTACATTATTACAATGGATATAATGGCACCAGAATTTGCTAACGAGCACATAACTACAGCTGCGGAAAGGGAAAGAAAAACAAGTACACAAAAGGGTTACGGCATAGCGATATATCATTAAGTGTTAATCTACTCGCCCGCTGTTACAAACGAAAACGCAAAAAGGTGGTTAACTATTCAGAGTAATCAAACGAACGAGTCTAATAAACCTTGAAATATATGGTAAAGGTATATTTCAGATGATACCCAGGTAAATAATGGCAGTAGTGAGAAGAAAAATTATGGTGACGTCACAATAATCATATTGTTATTTACACACGTTACTTACAGAAAGCAGGCATTAATCAATAGTCGTCCAACATTAGCTTAGTGGACTGTTGTTCTTCTCCATGTTCCTCCCAGTGGCATAGCGGCACACGTGCGGGCATACAACGCTAAAAACTCGGTAGAAATACCGGTGGTGGGCACAACACATATAGCCCATTGTGTAGTTTGTGATAAGCTTCAAACACACAAAACAATCAATTACTTTCCATATTATGTCAAAAGTATTCAAAATTATAACCCACACAAACAATAAATTGCCTTGACCTACTATTAAGCACAGCAAATAAACACATCATACCTTACATCCAAAAATATTAACAACTCTTACGGGACACCTGCTATCAACTTAAATTCAACAAACTAACCCAGATATTGTAATATTAAGTGAAACCTTACTATACAAAACCAATAGATTTAAAATACCACACTATACAACCACAAGCATAGACCGACTAAATAAACAGGATAAAAACAGAGGAATGTTTCATAAAACAAATCTATCAGTTACTGTAATTCAAATCAGCAGCAAAAACGAACATATTACTACCGATATTCTGTTAAATAATCGTTCTACCGTCACAATAGCAGGAATTTATTGCTTACCCACAAAACAGATAGACTTAAATTTAATTAACAACATCTTTTTCCATAATCAAAGTACCATTTTAATCGGAGATGACTTTCTGGAAAACAGAATATGTAGAATTAATGTTGAAGGAACTTTCTCAGAGTGTATCACTCCAGAAGCAGGTGTCCTTCAAGGAGGGGTGGTTAGCCCTGTCCTATTCATCATGTATGTGAATAATATGCTTCTAAAAGATCCAAATAATGGATACTCATCACAGTTCGGGAACAATGTGGCAATCTGGAAAAGTGCACCAACACCAGCAATAGCAGTCACAAACATACAACCACAGTTAAATAGAATAAGTGAATATTGTCAAAAATACAGAATCAAAATAAACACAACTAAAATACAACTAGTAGTATTAACAAAGTTAACTACACATAAAAAAGCACAACCTCAGATTTATATGAATGGAGCACTTCTTCACGCTGCTACATCTGCAAAAGTTTTAGGACTTACATGTGACTCAAAGGTAACATGGGTAAACCACACAAATAATATTAGAACAAAAATTTGGCAAAGAAAAAACTATGCTAGGAGTCTAACTGATTAAAATAGTTGAGCAACGGCAGATAACATCATAAAAAACATATAAAACGTACATTAGACCCGTCATTGACCATGCAGCCCCTACATGGATAAATGTAAGTAAAAATCTACTTCAAACAAAACTACAAACAATATAAAATACACTATTCACAACAGCTTATAAAGTACCCAGAACAACATCATCAGAATTCCTGCATAAATACGCACACATAGAAACACTAGCAGATAGACTCCTGCATAGTACAATAAATTATTTTGACAAAAATTGGAGAAAAAATGAACTCGTAAGCGAACTAGATAGGTACTGCATACATAATGAGGATAGTCCTAAACACCTTTCCCCAGTAAATATATATTTTCTTAAGAAAAGAAAAAGATAACCTATAAACTACACTCCATATTAGTTTAGGGGTTAATTAATAAACATTGATAGGGTTTTATGTAAATGTTTTTTAATTAATACATATCTAATGAAAGTGCAAATAATTATGGAACTATAAAGAGAAATGATTTATTTGTACCACGTGTATATGTAGATAGTGCATGGACATTACCCTAATAGGGGCATGAGTAAGTGCGGGTTACTCTGGTCCACGTGTTCAATATCTAAATACACTTGAAACATAAAAAGGAAGGAGGAAGAGGTCGTCGAAACCTGACCCTCCTGGTTATATAAACATCAATACCCAAATAACTATGAGAGAGAGAGAGAGCTTAGAAGATATTATGCAAAAATGTATCGTTCACCCTAGTTCATTACATACTTTCGAAACTCTCCGACTCACTGTAGTTTAGTGCTCTCTTTTGGTCTACATATGACAGATGTTATATAAAACCGACTTTCTGGAGGTAAAACTAAAACGGTTAACATAAACAAAACAACATTTAATTAAAGATCCAGAAAATAAACTAAAAAAAATATGTTGCCTAATTTTGGTTTAAGTTTTCTCTTTCCTACCACAAACAACATTTCGCAGTTTATAATAATAGAATTAAATAAGTGAAAATAAGATATAAAAATATTCTATAGCCAATAAGGGCATAACAGTAATGACCGTTATGAAGTAATTCGTGATGAAGAGAAACCCACTTAAAGTAAATTGTATCTCAAGACCACTGGTATGGGTACTAAAACTTTTATTAAAATAAAGTAGGGAACAAGGTTTCGACCTTCTTTGGTCATATTTGGGTTAACGAAGAGAGTTTGCAACTGATCGGACATATGTCTCAGGGATAGTAAGGAGTGTTGCAGTATATGTTATTAATTAGTATAGGAATAAAGATGTTCCTTCATATTGGTTTAATTTGGGTTTGCGTTGTTGTATAAGTCGGGTTTCTTTAATTATGCGTTTGTTTATATTTGTTTACTGTCCTAGTCTCTGGGTGTGTTTTTATGATTATGTTGTATTTATTTGATTTACAGTGTTCAAAAAGGTGTGAAGGTGTGTTTTGGTTTCTTAGAATCTGGTTTCCATTTCTTTTCTTGTTTTTCTAATACAGAAGTTGTAACAACTGTTGCACTGTATCTTATAAATTATGTTGGTGTTTGTCACTGTAGTTTTTAGATAGTATGGACTTTAGTTTTCTACCTGGTTTTTGAATAAATTTGGTGTTTACTGGAATGTTGTGTCCAAATGCTGCTTTTTTTTTTTTTTTTTGCTGATACCGGTAATATATGGTATGTAGCAGTCTAAGGTTTTGTAGTTTGCCATTAATTGTGTTGTTTATCTAAGTGTGTGTGCATAATTATATATATAAAAATGGCTGGTATGGATAGAGAAAGCACTTTGTAGAGGAGCGAACAACGTTTCGACCTACTTCGGTCATCGTCAGTTCTCTACATAGTGCTTTTTCTACCCATACCAGCCGTATTTACGTATATAATTTTCTCCACAATTGGGTTTTCTCGTCATCACGGATGTGTGTGTATAATTTTTTCAATGGTTTTTGGAGGAAATTTGTTGATACTGATGAAAATATTAAGAAACCAAATAAACACAGTCAAAAAACTATGCTCACCCCATAAAATTAACGATAAAATCAACAAAATAAAACAACACTTTGTTTTTTAAACTTCATGCTAAGCTATACAAATGCGAATCAACACCACTAATCATTACGGACCACCGTAACAAAATATTGCGATTTGATTGTTTTTCTCACAACATCCGGCCCGGCATAGCCAGGTGGATTAAGGCGCGCGTCTCTTATTTAGGCTAATTTCATAGTGTTCACATTTTCCCTTTTAAATGCTAAAAACGTATTTAGTTTTATTTTCCCTTTTCTTATTTACATCTTTCAAAGCTCTACTCAAATAAGTGGTTGAGTCTAACAACGCAAAATGCATATTTTTTCTTTATGTTCATTGGCTTTAAGACTTTGGCCAGCAATGTATCACTGAAGAAAATATAAGTGCCACTATATGTAACAACTACAACAGCTAGTGTCCGCACATATTTATAATATCGACCTAGTCAAACAGATGAGAGCTGATGTTGCTTAAAATGGAATTATCAGTTGTTTATTGTATAGTGTTATTACGTTATCTACGCTTATATATTTTCACAGTCAAGCATATGTTAAAAATTGGCTTTATTTCTAGTAAACAATACACATTTCTTCATCTTCCATTTCGCAGAGAAGAAACGATTTTTAAAAAATTCTAAATATTTGATATCAGCTTTAGTCTATATATCTGAAAGATATAGGGTTAATTAACCATGTCCACATTTCAACATCACATAAAATAATGAAATCAAAATGAATAATAATATCATATAAATTGTGTTGTAGCAAATTATTGCTAATAGATGGCAATGCAATATTTATTATGAATCAAAAAGGTTTATTTGTAATTAAGCGCAAAGCTATACAAAAAGCTATCAGTGCTTTAACCACCACCAGTATCGAAACCAGGTTTCTAGTGTGTAACTCCTCAGAGATACTACTGCACGAATCAAAATGTTGTATGCTAATTAGTTCCTCTTTGAGTAAATAGCAAACTCGAATTCAAAATAACCTTGGTGAAGTATTTCTTGGAAAAATAAAATTTGGAAATCTGTGACATAAAAAACAGAATTTTATGATTAACTTTATGTTTCCCACATAGTAAATATTTTTAGCTGAAAAATTTTAAAAGTTATCATACATTATTAATTGAATTGCTTTCAACAAGGACTTAAATATTAAAATATTTTTTCTTTAAAGAACATAATATAATGTATTGAGTACTTTTATCATATTTCATAAGAATATAATATAATATAACTTTTCATCAAGATAAAGTGTTATCCAATACTGATGAAATAAAATACACAATTTTTGTTTCAATGGTTATCATATAACTACAAACATTGTTTCAGAAATATTATGAAATTATCTTTTGCTCTGTTGGCTATCTGTCCATCTAATCTCTTTTTCTTTCTGCTAACTATTCACATGCATATTAGTCTGATAAAAAATCAAATTACATCATAAAATACACAATATCTTTATTACAGAAAACGGAATAAGCAGATAGAAGTATTGATACTGAAGACTTTTGACTGATCTGTTTACTGTTTTTTATATTTAAAATGCATTGTCACTAATGATATTTTCTAAATAATAATCCACTTTTTTCAGTGTTTGATCAAATTAGTATACATTTCAACTATTAGTTGTAAACTGAAACCTTTTTACAAAGATTTACAAAAAAATTATTTTGATTTTTAGTAGAACCCAATAGGTTGTTTCATGTGTATATTATGTTTAATGATATAGAGCTCTTACGAAAAGAATTAAAGAGGTAAATTATAACATTTGCATATAGTTATAAAACGACTGGTATAGGTTTGAATATACAGTTAACAAGTAAGCTTAATTATACGATTAAAACTACAATCTCTATCAATTATGAAGTTTTATACAGTATGAAAATTTGCAATGCGTCATACTTTGTCTCTTCTGTTTTAATTTTCCCAACCACTAGGAACGATTCAGCAAATATAATACAAAGAGCACATAAGAAATTAATTTTCTAAGAGTTATTGAATTCTTGGCAATTCCTTGGTTTTCAGTTTTATTATAATTAAGAACATATAATGATGTATTTTTCTAACACTGCGAATGCCATTACAGTTTTCTATTCTTTATATGCTGTACACTCAAAGACACAAAACACATTTTCTTTTTAATTGTCACAATGAATTTTCATCTCATTGAAGCTACTTTCTTATGCGTTAGGGTATTGTTCTTATTATTTTTTTAATAATACAGAATTCATAGAATCAATCAGGTGCATTTAGTGTAACTCAGAGCTCCTGAAATAATTTATAATAATATCCTTCTATCTATGTAAAATTGTTTTTTTTTTTTTTACAACTATATCTTGTGACATAAAATAAGTATACCTGATATCGTACGTCAGCTTTCAGGATAAATATTTATAGCAGTTATAACAAATGTAGTGAAAATATTTTCTTTGTCTCTACTTCCAAATTATTAGTTATAAGCAAAGGTACCTGTCCCCTGCGACGGAAAACCTTAAGTTAATCTATAAGTTTAAATTATTTCATAGCATTTTTGAAAGGTTTGTTGTGTTTCACTCTTGGTGTCACTCACATATAAAATTCTGAGCTACTTATACTGCCCACCACATAAAGTAATTGTTGAGAATTTCAGTCATGGTAAGAACTGCTCAACAATAACATACGGTCAATATACATTTTTATTCTTTAAGTTACGTCACATTTTGAAATGTGAGTAATAGTGTGAATGATTCCTAACTACTTAGTGTAGGATATCTTGCTTATGAAATAAAATTTGACACCAGCATTATTCATACCTGTTTTCTAGCCATTTGAAAAGTGAATGTTAAGCTTTGCCTGCGTGTACAGTTTTTAGAACGAGAGACAAACGAATATGTATCTCAGAACGGCTGGTATGGGTATCAACACTTTTACCAACTAAACAAGAGAACCTGAAGATGGCCTAAGAAAGTCGAAACATTGTTCTGTACCAATAAACGTTTTAATACCTATACCAGCCGTCTTGAGATACATTTTTAATTCAAGTGGGTTTCTCGTCATCACGAAAGATAGACAAACAATCAGACAGACAATATTGTTCGTAATGCATATATGATCCTTAGTCAAGGCAACGTATCAGCAGTGAAGTGACAGTGATACGTTGATTCTCTAAGTTGGTTTGTAAGTAAAATATTTTAATTTTTGAAACTTCGCTCTAAACCTTTTATTTATAATGACGGCATGGTGGCTTTCACTAAAGTAAGTCTGTTGTAAAAAGTAAATATATATTTTGTGTTACCTTATAAACTCGGTCAAGCTTCCAGTTTATTAGGTTACGTATTGCCACTTGAAATAGCCTAAAACTGACTTAAATTTTAATTTAGATTTACAAATATAAAATGTATAAAATTAATGGTATTTTTCAACAGTACTGGTAAACACAGTTTTCTTTCTTAATACAATATAATCGAGATACGTGAGTTCGAATCCCCGTCACACCAAACATGGTCGTCCTTTCAGCCATGGGGACGTTATAATGTGACGGCGAATCCCACTATACGTTGGTAAAAGAGTAGCCCAAGAGTTGGCGGTGGGTGGTGATGACTAGCTGCCTTCCCTCTAATCTTACACTGATAAATTAGGGACGGTTAACACAGATAACCCTCGAGTAGCTTTGCGCGAAATTCAAAAAACAAACAAACGAATACAAGTTTTTCCCCCATTCAAGTGGTACACTTTCCCATGGTGTAGGTACTACGTTTTATTCCATCATAACTTAAAAATGTTTCGAATCGACATTAACTTTTCTTTTTCTATTAAGTTTATTTGTTGTTACAATTAATTTGTATATTCAGTTTTTTTTAGAAGTAACTAAGCAGTGGAATTATGTATAAAATGTGGTAAGGGTTGTATAGACTCTGCTACTGCAACGGTAAGAAGTTAGTTTTATCGCTGCATAGTACAGACTTTTTCATATAAAACATTAACATAGTTACATGTTGTTAACTACGTATGTATAATTTTTAATATTTGCATTATAGTTATTAGTTAAGGCTATTAAATCACTCTCTCTAAATGATATTATTTCAAAACTATATATGAGAAGTCATTTTAAAGCATGACGCTTGTTTACAAGATGTAAATATTCCTAGAACCACTTTTAAGCAGAATAACTACTGTAAGTAGGTATATGTATATTTCTGTACATATTTGTATATGTATGTGCATGTAATTGTTTATGTTTATAAATTGATCATGTTGATTTGTTTTTCGTAATCTTATACGTACTTTTTTTTGGCATTATTATTTTCCGTTTCCATGTGATCATTTAGAGGGAAAACAAGTAATTCCTGATGACTAAAAATTTAGTGTATTGGATTAATCTTGTATTAGGATAAATTAATATTCATCATAGTAGGTTTCTAATGGATTAATTCATTCTATTCTATATTCGTTAGGTTGCAACATAAATATGTGCTATATGAGTACAATTCTTCATCAATTTAGTTTGTGATGTATTGGTTGTATTGTAGAAGTAATAATCATTGAGTTGGAACAGTGTTACTTTAGAGAAAAGTGTTTTTAGCTAATATTCTTGACATATTATATGTAATTATAATTGATGTGTAGCTTGCGTTTCCCATAGTTTTTCATCTAATACAGCTAGGCAGTAACAAATAATTTAACATATTTAATCTTAATTTACTATGCGAGGTTTAATAATACATACAGATGCGACATGAGCTGAAGTTACACACGTTTCAACTTACTTAGGAATGAAAATGATTTGTGTACTTCATATAACAACATTAATAATCATTTGTACAGCATGCAGAATGTTTTGCCTCGCAGTCTTGACAAAGCATATTGGAACTTCTACGGTCTGTATTTGTGCGATTTTTAAAATCTCCTTTTTGTGGTTAAAAACATGTAAAAGATATAACAGTGGTTGGTGATGCATGTTGTCGTGTCCAAGATTATATACTTTCCCTACAGATTACAATCCATAACAAAGACATGAAAAATGTACAACGTCAACAATATTTAGAGAGAGATTTGCAGGTAGAAGTAATAGGTTATGGTAGTTAGATAATGTATTGTTTCTTCGTATAATGGTCACCTCCTATCTTTTGCAATATGGAATAGACTGGTGATTTGAAGTTGCACAAAAAGTAGACATGTAATAAAACAGAGCACCTTCGTGAAATATTAGATATTCAACAGATAAAAGTCGAATCGTTATAACGCACGAGTTCATACATTGTGCTTTCTAACCATTAGGATTGGTTTTATAATAGGAGCATCTGTTCCGTTCAATATTGTGACTGTTATACACTATGTGGGTATCCAAAGGTTTAAGTTTATGCCATTACTTCCATACATTGCTTGCAAATCTTAAAAAAATAAAATATTCTGATTAAAATGGATTGAAATTTACTCAACACAAAATTGTTCGAAAGTAATTTCCGAACAAATATTTTAGTAGCATCAAAACTGTTAAATTTGAGCTATTATGTAATTTATTGAAGAAATTTCTAACATAAAAAGTGATGTGTTTCATACATTTTAGTTCCCATTACGAAATAGATTTGTTTTTCACGACTTATATATATATATTTTTGCGAATAAACATTTATAAAGTAACTGTAACGGATTCGCTAATGTTTATCTATTTTAACATCGATATTTGTTTTAGTTAAATAAGTATTGAAAATTCTGTGTAACTTATACTGTTAAATGTGTATTGCAAAAAATTCAACTATTCACTAAATTTTTAGAAATTTCTTGATATTAAGAGTGAACAATATACTTAAGTCTTTGTAAATGTTTATTCGTAAATATATATATAAGAAGTGAAAAACAAATCTATTTGGTAATGGAAACTAAAATGCATGAAACACATCACTTTTTATGTTAAAATTTTCTTGAATAAATTATATAATAGTAGTTGCTGTTTTGAATTAAGCACAAAGCTACACATTGGGCTATCCGTGTTCTGCCCCCATGGGTATCGAAACCCGGTTTTTAGCGTTGTAAGTGCGCAGACATACTGCTGAGTCACTGGGGAGCTACGTAATAGTAAGTACCAAAATTGTTGCCTAAATGAAAATTCTAAAAAATCTCCTCTCAAGCTTATCCCATCGGTAAACTCAACAGATGGCCCAATGTGACTTTGCAATAGGAAAACACACACACTCAAGCTAATAAAAGGTAACCAACGCAAAGCGAACAGACAGTTTTGTATTGTTGATTTGCTATAGTTAGTATACTGTAAACGTTGGAAACTATAACTGTAACAAACGCTTATTAATCAGGAAGCTATATATATATTTGTCTAGGAACGTTTATAGATTTCGAACATTTGTAACGGGGTTACTCTTATACATTTATTGTAGTATTTACGTTTGTTTCAGTTTAATGCATATAACGTATATTGTTAAATGTACATTTTGCAAGTTCCGCTTGTTATTTAAATTTGCAGAAGATTCTCAGTGTAAGAAAGAACAATATATATATTTTACAAAAACACTAGAGTACCTTCGAATATTGTCGAACTTTTTAGAACCTCGCTTAATAAGTATAAAAGCTAGGAGACAGTAATAGAATATTGTTAATCTTCTGCACTCAGTATACTGTGTTACGTATTTAAAATTTGTTCTCGTCTTTTAAGATGATCAAATATTTTTTGTCTGAAATTTTTCTGCTTATATCTACAAAACCTTTATATTAATCGATTCTTTGATGATGATGTTATTATTTTTTAGGCTTTTTTGAAGAACTGCTTAGTTTCGGCTTGCTTCTCATCTCAATATGCGAGTTTCGTTTCAATATATTTTGTTAGCCTTGAGAGGTTGTTGCTTGGTGGTATGAAAAAGGTGTTTATTGAGATATTTAAAAGCTGCTGCGTTTTATCTGTTGTTCAACAAAGTTCAGAAATGAAATTAATGTTTGAAACAGTTTTAACAGTTTCAATGTTGTTGTAATAGTTGTTGTGTTTGGTATATTTTGCTGCGTTTTAGTCGTTTCTCTAGTTTCATAGAAATAGTTCAATCGAATAGAATAGAATAGAATTGTGTTCAAGAGAAGACAATATGTTTAAATATACATGTTTGGAAAGTTTACTTGTTAATGCAAAACCAGGTGCTTTAGTTAGTAATTTCAAAGTAAAAGTCGAGACTGAAGGTCTTTTCTTTGTTACTTTTAAAACTGTTGTCATGATTTCTTAATTGTTATTAGCATTTGTAAAAAAAGACTATGATTGTTCGTCATACAGAAACTGGGAAACTTTTATTGGAAGATATTTAAAACTATTTGGTTTTATTGGATTAGTCTTAGATGTTCATTTTTCCTTGTCAGTAAAGTTGTTATTAAGTCATTCATAATGACTGAAAATGATAAATCTAACAAGTCTTTTCTGCAATTTCTCATTTTCTTTTAAAATATCTTGTAATTGAAAATAGTCCCGAATAACTCTGGAGACAATCATATAATGGCGACACTTAATCAGATAACCAGTCTGAGCTATTTTCTTGTGAGTTTGAGAGTATAAGTTATGGTTAACGAGAATGCACTACGGATGGCGAGTCGACGTTTGAAAACTCATTATTTAATTGCTGTAGTGCTTAATGGTGTATAGAGAAAATAGTACCAGTATAAATAAAAGACCTTATAACGCCATTACTTAGTGACAAACAAATGCTCTTTAGATTGGATATTGTAATTTTTACCCATTTAAAAAAATAAAGGATGGCATCAGTGCAGTGCGTGACTAGATGTCGGTTCACATAAAATATTTGCAAATTGACAATAAACACTAACAAATAAATATTACATTTTATCCTTTACATACTATATCTTCAACTCAGCGGTGTTTCAACGGGTAATGGGGTCCCTGTCTTCTTTATTTAATCCAATTTTTAGACTTTATAAATTTCATATACCTCAACATCAAATTTCTCCTGAATATTCGATTGACAAAAAGACCATAGATTTTTTTTTTATTTTACCATAAGTATTGGCAATAACAATAATTCACAATCATTCTTTTTTCATGAACCAATAAAAGCCTAAGTCCCATAATTTCATCTTTTATCATCCCAAATATTCGAAGAAAGGCGCAATTAGTGGAGAATTAAACTGAGTCAATTGCAACTGTAATGAAAGAAAGAAAAACAATATAGTGTACGATCTAAAGTCACTTATTCTGAGCAACGAACATCCACCGCTTTAGATCGAAAGAATTTTCAAATGATGCACAATAATCAGCATTGTACTTTCAAAATAGGAAAACACAGATAAACAGGGCGTAAAATTTTCCAAAGATAATACGGAGATGTTATATTTGTAATACCATAAATCGACGCAGCTGTCTTCAAGAAGCTGGTTGGTTGATATTTTGGCGTTTTATGGTACAAAGCAACAAAGCTGTCTGCACTAAACAACCGGTAGAAAATTAAAAAATAAAGTAAATCTATTAAAATATGTAAAATGCAATCATGTTAAAACAAAAAGTCCAATTTTTAAATGAAAAATAAATAGCGTTAAAAAAGGCCAATGGCCCTTAAAAAGCTAAAGACATTTTTTTAGGTGGACAGTATCACAATTACCAAGCGATAGAGGTAAACCTGTGGACACTACATATCTAAAATTGTGCTGTCGTTCAGGGTCGTAGCGACGGCACGAGAGTAAAATGTGGACCATTGTGATCTGAGTGTCGCACAGATCATACATTGGTGCATCAGTCCCAGATAAAAGAAAACAATGAATTTAAAACTGTGACCAATGTGTAATCTAGTTTGGACAACTTTTTATTCCCAATCCTTATGGAAAAAGATGGCCGAAGTCCAATAGAGAGGTTTATCTGGAAAAGTTTGTTATCACGTTGCTAACTCCAAGTCAATTCCCAAATGGCGCAAAGCCGAGCCTTGGATACAGGACCATAGTCCATTATGGAACACGCACGGCAGTAATATCGCCAGAACAGACAGACTTAGCTGCGGGGTCAGCAAACTCGTTCCCGTGGCCTGGTATCCAAAATAAATGGATAGAAAGAGGTATTAAAGATAAATAGACCAGTCGGTTTTGAATATCGATGAAAATGGGGTGAGAACTAACGTGAAGCGATTCAGAGCCCGTAGAGAGCCAAACAAATAGGTATAAATAGTACAATTCAAGTACTGCTTAGCTTCTACATGATCCAGGGCAAGAGGAAAGGCGTACAGTTCGGCAGTAAACATTGACACTGTAGAGTGGATTCTGTGTGCAACCACCAAACTACAACAAACCATGGCAGAGACCACAGAGTCACCTGATTTCAAACCATCCATATGAATGGAAATGGAAGGATGGTTTGAAAAATGTTTGGCAAATAGAAGACGGTACTTCCAATCGGGAGTATCCAATTTTCTTAGATTACTCAAAGAAATGTCACACTTGAGGATGGTAATAAGCCATGGTGGGATTAGCTCACCAGTGGATAGATCACTGTCATCCCAGGACAGACACAATTCATCCAATTATGCGTGACTACGAAGGCTAAAAGGGACAATGGGAGATCGTCTCTTCTGAAAATACAAGGCCCACTGAGGAATGAAACACAACCCCATGTCGGATATTGTGGTAAGGATCGAAGTTTTGAAGCATACAGTAAATTCTGTTGCAAACGGCAGAGTTGTAGAGGAGGTTCTTGAGACTCTGTGTACAAACTCTGAATTAGGAAAGTGTAGAAAGCCCTTTGCAGAGTGATAAACGGGGCTCAACATCTTCAAGACCAAGTCCTGGCAGACCCATAGTCTAGTATGATCGAATAAGAGCATGATATATTTTTAACATAGAACATTGATCCACCCTCCAAGAAATGAAAGAGTGGACAAGCAGGACGTTCAGTGTTCTTATACATTTGACTCGTAGCTGCTTGATGTGTGAAATAAAGGTGAATTTACAGTCAAATACGAGCCCCAAGAGTTTTGCCTCAGGGACCATAGGAAAAGTGCATGCCAATGGTTTTAGAGAGAGAGAAGTTAAAACCGTTTGCTGTGGTGCACTTCATAAACAGTTGAGGGCAGTCTGCAGCTGCCGCTCGATAAACCTTATCTTACTTACACCAGATGTGGAACTCTTCTACATCTAGCCTGTTTGCAACAGTAAGGGGAGTTATCCACTGATGGCATTAATCTTTACACTGAAAAGTGTGACAGTAAAGACTCCACTCCAAGTTTCTGTAGGTAAAAAACGGGAAAGTATCAAACGCTCACAACCTTGGAATTGTTTGCCCATTAAAAACTTTTTAATAAAAAGGAGCAAATAACCATGCAAGCATATAAGTGAAGGTCTCACAAAATGCCATACCGCCACGTAGATTAAGTTCCAATAGAGCAGTGAAAGAGAGGCAGTTGGCTTGGTTCAGCTTCCGCTGGGGCACACAGGTCGGAAGGTATCGACTACGGTCAGTCTCTCTCAAAATTATAGGAAAATGATCCATGGGTTACCGTCAACTCTCCATAACAAGTGAGAGAAAAGTGAAAGGGAGCAGACTAAGAGATCAATAGCAATAAAAGACTGACTAGGTGTATTAAAATAAGTATAAACACCAGTATTGAAGAGAGAAAGGTTGTGATCCGAGAGAAAATGCTCTAAGGAGTGATTCCTCCCATCAATATCAGCTTCTCTATAGAGGGAATTATGTCCATTAAAGTTCCTCAGGATTAAAAGGGGAGATGGTAACTGTTTAATGAGAACTGATTGATCACGGGTCTCTCCAGAAGATAGGTAGAGTGAACAAATAGTGATGGTATGACTCAAGGAAACACGAACGGCTACAACCTCCAAAGGTGTGTCGAGTGGCAAAGACAGGCTGATCGACCAGCAATGCCATCCCATCGTGCACTCGTCTCTCACACAACCTGTCATTTCCGTACAAAGAAAACTGGAAGTGTGACTGTGTCGTCAGGCTTTAGAAAGGTTTAATGTAAGAAAAGACATACAGGATGATATGAATCAATCAGCGCCTTGATATAATCTAAATTAAAATGGAAACTTCAACAGTTCCATTGTATTAATGTGGCCATTTTTTATTTACGTGGAGAAGAATTTGGTGGAAACCTCTTCTGTTTTCGACCACGTCTTTTCTCTTTATTGGAAGGACATCTATCGACCTCCGTGGATCCTGCCCTGGTTCATGTGGACAGGTCACTGTCATAAGAAGAAGATTCCAGCGACTAAGGGCGTGAACGAATAATCGTTCTGCTTCTCGGGGCTGGAGAAAAAGATGGACTGTAGGAAACACTTGAACCCGGAACCAAAATAAATGTACCTCTTTTTCTTCCACCCATCTAGAGCATGAACGAAAGCAAGATGGGTAGAGCCATTACAATTAATACAATGAGGGTCTATTTCACACTCGTAGGCATAATGATCATTGCCACCGCAACGAGCACATATCAACAAACCACGACATGATTGATGTCTTTGACTAACTGAACTGCTGACGTTGGAAACATCTGAGAGGGTTCGAAATATATGGCCGCACTTTGCAATTTAGATAACCTGCATTAATGGTGGTAGGTGGACGTGGTGATGTAAACGCAAAATTAGAACACTGGTCGGCATCATAATTCCGTCTTTGTTCTCTGACTTGGGAATGTTTGGTACTTAACTTTTGTGATAGATCGAAGCGATATGTCGTTGCACTTGATGTTAGAACTACTAATTTTAACGAATATTTCTAGTATGGAAGAACGAAGAAAATATGATTAACTCTCATAAGAATTTGCCAATATAATTTTCTGCATAATATTAGGCTAGTGTACACTATAATTATACCCTTATTGCGATCTTAGTTATTTCTTTGAATTTTCAGGTATTATGTTTTATAACGTTGACAAACAACCTACATTCTACATTGTGTTTTAAGAGTTACATAAATAGGTTGCAAATGTTTTTTGTATTACTTCTTTATCCAAAATTGTTTAATTTATTTAAATATGTTCACCTAACTTGTGTACTTCTACTTTTATGTTACTTTAGAATATAATTATCTATTTCAATAAAAAAAGAAGTGAAAATATTTAGTGTCTCCTTACATTTTATCATAGCTTGAAATTTGGAAATAATGGAAGTAACAGGATTCAGTGTTTTTTATTGTTTTTTTACGCCTCAGATTTTTATTGTACAAACAAAACATTTCCACCAGTTAATTATTTTAAGTCCAATAATAACTTCGTTCAAATTTAACAATTTTCAGGAAAAATCAAATTGCTTAATAACTTGCGATTATTTACAGTATTATTTGTTTGGTTTTGAATTTCGCGCAAAACTACACGAAAGCTAACTGCGCTAGCCGTCCCTAATTTAGCAGTGTAAGTCTATAGAGAGGGCAGCTAGTCATCACCACCTACTGTCAACTCTTGGGCTACTCTTTTACCAACGAATAGTGGGATTGACCGTCACATTATAATGACCCCCCAGCTGAAAGGGCGAGTATGTTTGGTGCGACCGGGATTCAAACCCGCGACCCTCAGATTATTAATCGAAAGTCTTAACCCACCTGGCGATGCCGGGCTGATTATTTACAGTATAATAGTGTAGTAAGATGGTTATATACTATTTTCATTCATTACGCGTTAACAGTTTTACAAAGTAAATAATTATACAGAAAAAACACGTAATATCGAAACGGTTGAAAATCACAATGTGGCATAAATCAAATCTTATTGTACCTTATTCTGCTGTGGTTTTATATTTAAAGGTGTGAAGTCACCTGGCAACTGAAACTACAATAAAACACAAACAATCCTGGCAAATTTTGACCTTCTGGACTTATGCTTAGACATGCTATTTTGATATTTATTTATTAATTATCAATTATTATTAAAAATTCAGCTGTTTTTGAATGCTTAAGCGTAGATCATTTTTTTTATCTGTCGTAGACTAATTTGGAGAGACAAATGTGATTAGTAAATTATTATCAAACCCAACCAGCATCCTGAAATCTTTTTGAAAATAAATTTCACATTTTCAAGTTTTTGAAATTGATGCTTAATTCTATAATTTTTTCTTGATAATGTGGTATGAAATGTAAGCTTCTACTTCAGAAAGCGGCCCGGCATGGCCACGCGTGTTAAGGCGTGTGACTCGTAATTTGAGGATCGCGGGTTTGCATCCCCGTCGCGCCAAAACATGCTCGCCCTTTCAGCCATGGGGGCGTTATAATGGTACGATCAATCCCACTATTCGTTGGTAAAAGGGTAGCTCAAGACTTGGCGGTGGGTGGTGATGACTAGCTGCCTTCTCTCTAGTCTTACACTGCAAAATTAGGGACGGCTAGCACAGATAGCCCTCGAATAGCTTTGTGCGAAATTAAAAAAAAAAAAAAACTTCAGAAAGTTTAAGAACTCTACGTGAAACTATATTATAGGTGGCGGTAATTTAATTGTTTAAAAAATTCTTAATTAAGATAATTGTTATAAACCAGGAAAATATATAACATGCGCAATCTTCGGGTAAAAATAAACAACAAAAAATTGTTGATGCATAACTTACATATTCTTAAATGCTACATATGTTTTCATATTTAAAGAAGGTCGTAAACTAAAATAGTAAATATTAATAATATATTTTAAGTCTAATGTTTTATGAATAACTTTTAAACTACAAAAACAGCAATTTTTACAGTAAGAAAGTTCTGATTTTAATGATTATAAAATTTTAACAAGTAGTATTAACTTTTACCTTATGATTGCGTGATACAAAGAATCTTAATCTGAGGATATTATTGCTTTTAAAATAATTTATTATTCTTTATTGTTACACATGTTACTTCAAATAGTAATCATTTATATTTTCGAATTTGTTTTTAATTATGATTAAAACTATAAGTAATGGATTTTCAATAATTTGAAAATATAAATTAAATATAAAACATGAATTTCACATAAACTTCGTCTTTTAATTATCTGAGATGTAAGTAGCTTCTGACCATTTACTATAACTGTTAAAACATACCAGGGTTTCTGAGTTGTTTTGTTTAACAACATCATAAACTAAACTTGATTCCATCCTCATAGCTTCTACCATGGTCAAGACATTATTTCGGTGGGAAATAAACTTTTACCTTATAATGTTCTTCAAAAAGAAATTTTATCAACCCTCAAAGATAAAACAAAGTCGAAAACATTCCACAGTTTTCTTTCTTTCAGCCACAAAGCATTACATTTGTGTTTATATCGCTTTCTTTGTGACAATCATCAAACGCAAGAATTTGTTGTATAAGTTACAAGGTGTAGCAGTTGATTCTTAAGCCATTTCATTTCACCCAGTTACAGGATGTAAGAAAAGTTTAATATGTCTGTTATCTCTTATGAAGTTATCCATAGAAAACCAGAATTATTCAATTGTCCTGTGAAATATCTGACAACAAGAGGTAAGAATTGTCTTATATTGTTGCATTACAGTTAACTTCGTCATTCAATATATAGAATGCAAGAATTATTTCTTATGACATATTTCATTAAACATTAGCAGCTAACCACAGGATTAAGAATTCTTGTATTGTCTGTAATTTTAAAGTATTTAGAAAGTAAATAAATACAATCAGCAAAAGTGTGATACATTCAGGCTAAAACTTCGCGTAAATATTGAAGCATATGTGGTTTTAATACGTCTTTAATACATAGAAAGTAACATTTTGAACAATTATTTTCATTTCTCTTCTTATTATTTTATGCTAGTCATACGTTTTTATACTTCGAGTACCACATTTTGTATTTCAATATTAATGACATCAATAAATGTTCTTTTTAGTTAGCAATTCATGTTAAATGTCTCTTCGATTTATAGAGTCCTTTTAAAGTGTTCTCTAAGGGTCATCTTGAAGTAGTGTTTAACATCCTATTCTCTCAAACTGTTGTGTTGTAGATAGAATAATATTTATTCCAACTAATGTTGTGATATTTTAGATAGAATTACATTTACCTGTGATCGTAACGATATATCCTAGATTATATTATACGTTTTTATGCTCTCGTTGTTGCATTTGAGCCTATATTATAATAATTTCAGTTCATACTGTCGTATTCTGTATCTACTTATGCTTATACAAGTTCTTACTGCGTCCTCAGTTGCTTTCTATCCACCCCAGCTCATGCTGTTGTATCTGAACTAGAGTATTCCTCTACCACCTTATTACTTTCTATTCAGAGCCTCCATGATCTGATTTCACTTTGTTACCAGTACATGAACACATCAATAAGAAAGTTCATTCCTTCTTAAAAGACCACGCTCTGGGACCGTATTCAGTCCCTAACGTTTGTTCGTATAATAATTTATCTCAGACAAGTCTCCGATTTATTATGTCAACGTATTACGATTTCAAATAGCCGAAAATTTTAACTTGAATTCAGAAGTTAATTAATGCCAATATGTATACAATTTATAATATTTTCCAACACAATTGATACACGCAATTTGCTTTCTTAACACAAATATATTTAATGTACAAACAACAATACAATTTATAATAACGGTTATTACAAATAATGAATTATATACACAAGTTTTACAAACTTACAAACAATATTGTCTTTTATCTGACCTAGAATTGAATCTTTTATTAACGTTTCAGGAGAATGAATTAATTCTGTGTTGATATCGGTATAGTTCACTCAATGGGTAAGGTATCTCTCGCTGCTTGAACGAGCTTTTCACAGACGAAGTTAATTCACTGAAGTTAAACGGTTTGTAATGTTCGAAATTACTAAACGTTCTTGATCAAATATCTGTAGTTTACCGATTAGTAAGTGTTTATCACAATTATAGCTTCCGAGGTTTATAGTGTATTGAGTGTAACAAACCAACAATATCAAACTGTCTCACTGATCTCATTAGGCGGGATTTTCTAAACTTCAGCTGGCAATAATACTGGCAGTCATTAGTTCTTTTCTTCATACATACATCGCACATTATTGATTCTTATGCTCGAGAATCTTCTACAAATTTAGAGAACAGACGAAACTTTCACAATACACATTACACATATACGTTACATACATTTCTGAATACATATTTAACCAAAACAAGCATAAATATTAAGTATTTAATAGTAAACACATTATAGGTTAATAAGGCTTTTCTACAGGAATTCTATGGAAATGCTATAATGTTTTATAGATTGGATTACCAGAACTGCTTTTGATACGTTGCATGTTTGTTAGATTTATTACTTAAGAATTATCTTTGTTTTTATATTGAAATGTAAATAATAGGTTTTCGTATGTTGTTTCCTTTCTATATTGCTCAAGAAATCTTTCAATTACATCGTTTTGTTTTTGTACGTTACTACACAATTGGGACGAACTATTGTATTAATTATGTTTTCATGCAGATTTTAATTTCGTTACCAGCTTCACCTGTTTCACGTAATTTCTCGTTATGAAAATGTTCATAGGAAATACTAAAATAATTTGGACCTCGCAGATTCCGTAGGCGCGACACTTGTAATCAACTCTTCCGTTTTCGATCGTGATCAGTCTGAGAGTTACAATTGCGCACAATTCAACAGCGCAGAATTTACACTGCAATATGCTTCTGCGAAGAAGAGTGAACTGAATCTTTGATCAAGAATTTTGTAAATGCTTTCATAGACGCTTGTGTTCGTTGTCTTTTCATGCTACATTTAAACAAACCAAACGAAGTTCCATTGATACTGATGTGCTCTTTTTGTTATTATTTTTAGGTTACAAAAAGTTTTGTTTGTTTTTTGAGGGTTCGAGACTTTAGTAACTCTTGTTTCCTCTTTACAGACAAAGGCATTATTCAAGCTTGCCAATACTTGAAGCTCGTTATCTCAAGAGATTTTATGAGATTTTTCTCTACTTTTATGGAAAACATAAGAAGGTTTTAACACTTTTTAAAAGTTTGTAGCAATGGTTATTATATAGTTTAACCATCTCCTTATACAAATATACCTTTATTGGACAGAGTATTTGTTTATTTTCAAGATAAAATAAACTTAGGCAACATCGAATGATGATTATTTTACCGTGAACAGAATATATGGGTGCTAAGCATAGTGGGCGGTGATACACAACAATGTCTCAGCATATACGAATCATTCTTAGAAATTTTAATTAACTTTCTGAGTTAGAAAGAAAAACTAGAAGCTTATGAGTGTGAAGACGTATAGCTCGCGTTTTTGTCATAAGAAAGTACTATACTAGAGTAAGTCATTTCTGCAAATGCATGGCGTCATTAATAAAATCAATTCTTTGATGAATTAAGATAATATTTTCACTAATGAACTTAAATTGAGCCATAACTTTAAAAAAATGCTTATTTTCTTTATAAACCTCATTCAGTTTTTCTGTAGACCTTTGCGAATTTCATCTATTATTTTCATACCCTTCTAAACTGAAATGTGTATGTATTCATATGTAATTCACTAATGAATTTAATATATATATATATAATTTGCTAATTAGCATAAGTTCTAAAATAATGATATTATTTTATTAAATTTAAAACTTTATTCGTATTATAATTGTTTCTTGCGTAATAAAATTAACATAATTTTCATTATTTGTAAATATTCAGCACATGACGAAAATTATGTTAATTTTAATACTAAGAGACAATTATAATATGAAGAAAGTTTTAACTTTAATAAAATAATATCGTTATTTTAGAACTTATGTTAATTAGCAAATTATGTATATATATTAAATTGATTAGTGAATTAGATATGAATGCATACACATTTCAGTTTAGAAAGGTATGAAAACAATAGATGAAGTTCACAAAGGTCTACAGAAAAACTGAATGAGGTTCGTAAAGAAAATGAGCATTTTACTTAAAGTTATGACTCAATTTAAGTTTGTTAGTGAAAATATTATCTTATTCATAATTCATCAAAGAATTGAGTTTATTAATGACGCCATGCATTTGCAGATAATTATGGATACATCTATAGACGAACAGACAAAGAAAGAAATATGTTATCGCTTATACATAAAATTCACACCATGAGTAACTGAAAAGCGTAGGCCTAAGATGTTAACAGCTTTAAGGTTTAAGATAGCTGATGAACAATAACGTCACAGAGAGAGGTTTATATGTACTATACATCTATTGACGAACAGACAAAGAAAGAAATATGTTATCTCTTATACATAAATTTCACACCATGAGTAACTGAAAAGCGTAGGCTTAAGATGTTAACAGCTTTAATAAGTATAGATAGCTGATGAACAATAACGTCACAGAGAGAGGTTTATATGTACTATAGAGCTGAATATTATTAAATCGTTTCCTTTATTTTATTTTTATTCTAAAGTCAATAATAGGGTGATGAAAACAGGATTACTAGAACTAGCTGGAAAAATACGCAACCTATTAGTATTTATTTGTAAGGAAATAATTGTGAAAGAATAATCCATGTATAACAAACTTTCTATTGTACTTATTTATACAGATGCCAGATCTGTAAATCAAATAAACTAACTTGTTACAGAGTCATCTGTCTTCGTCGTAGTTTTATCCTAGCATCGTGAATGTGTTTGTTTCTAGCACGATTACAGTTGTATTAATGCATGAAAAGCAGAAATATAACCACGGTATCTTTAGGAATGTATTAAATATTGTCACTGCGTAGGTGCACTAAGGACATGGTTACACGTGTACCAACAAGTAATTAATCTAGCACCCAATAAAGTTGATAAGAATATGCATTATGAGAAGTTATGTTTCTAAATGTACATTATGAACAGTTTATATGGTGACAATGATTTAGGTGTTACCAGCCTATGTTTCATTCACAGAATTAGTCTCGGCTGCAATCACTGTGATACAGTCTATGATTAATATGCAAGGCACACTTTTAAATTAACAATAGTGTGTGTTTGTTTCCTATAAACACAAAGGTACACAATTAGCTGCTGCTCTGTGCTCACAATGGGTTCCGAAACCCAATTTTTAGCGTTATAAGCTGAGAGATGTTACGTCCACCAGCGCATTCTTCAACTGCTCTTGTGAATAAAATATTACACATTTTTACGTAATATTGAGAGCAGATGTCTCTCGTGTAGCTGTGAGTGAAATTAAAAAGAACAGAATATAATATTGAGCTAGTTCAAGATTTTACTGTTGAAAAACGTAGCTGTTGAAACTTATTTAATTTACTTATATCAGTAAAATTACAAAAGAATGAAGTAACATAATTTTACATATTCGTGGAACAACCTTGCAATCTGGTATTAGTTATTGTAGGATAATAACATACATTAGGAAACATATCTCTACACTAATATTTTTATAGCATTTATAACTTGTTACCATATATTTTTGGTTATCTTCTCTCATATCTGCAACCCCAGAGCACAGTGGCAAGTCTGAAGACTTAACACGATAAACGCTAAGTTTTGATAATACTGATATGGCATAGTTCAGCTAACCCATTATGTAGTCTTGTGATTAATTACAAATGAACAAACAAATACAAAAATTTCTCATCCGTATATAGTTAGTTATACATAGTTTTCAAACACAGTTTTGCACAATTCTTCTTATTCTTGTTTTGTACAAGCTTTATTTCTCATAATTCATCATCTGTATAGATCAGAATAGTAAATAGTTAAGAAATAAAACCAGTGAGTCTAAAAAGACTTTGTAAATCTTATTGCAATGAAATGTTTTGTTTTGTAGTAAATAGTTATATACAGCCTTATTGTTTCCCTGTACTGAATTTCTCCTTGAGACGTTTCCTTCCGAACCTCCTGTTATACGGGATTTAGAGCTTACGTGTCAGAAATCAATGTTTCTGTACATCATAGAAACTTTTCTAAATCCTATTTTAACAATGGATGCTGTACGTTATAACATCAAATAAGTAAAATTTCTGCCTAAAATTTATATAAAATAAACAGCAATAATTTTTAAAAAGTCACCAATTATATGTTACATTACTACGTATAATATAGATATGAATATATTATTGAATACGCTGTTTCACAAAAGTGTAATAACTTTAATGAAAACAGTATGCTTTATCTTTTTATAGGAAAGTTTAAAAATGTGTTTCGTGAATGCAATAACATATGTTCCTGACCTATACACGTTTACAACTAACTGGCGTTCTAACACGTTAACAATAGCTCTGTCGTAACCTCATTTTTTTTGAGTGTTATTTATTTTAGTCAGCCCAGCAGCTTATTAATGACAATCACACCGTTCTTTACTTAATAATGTGTTATTCATTAATGAAAGAAAGCCAGTTGTTTAATGTTGTAGCTGTTAATTCACTATTTTAGTCCTCTGCTTGTAAGAGGTTTTTGTATCCTCAACTTTTTGTATTATTGATCAGGGTGTGATGGTAAGATTGTGTTGTCTAGCAGTGTTTACACTCTTGTGTTTCCCTAAAGACTACAAATGTTTTCTTTCTGGAGAACCTTCAAATTATAAGTTCTGATGACAAATTGTTTCTCGTGGAAAACAAATAACGCTTCGAAACATTAGTCCAAAGTTTTCTTAGTTCTTTGTTCTATAAAGCGAGTAGTTCAGATAAAAGTTGGCACACGGAATATTTTTTAGAAAAGAGAGAAAGACTGAAAAACCCAAAAGCGAAATATTAATATTTAAATGTATACTTCAAGACAAGTTTCCTAGTCTAGTTTGAGTTAATAATTTTAGCTGAGGGCTAAACTGATGAAATTGAACACTTTAAAGCTATTGGGTAAATAGCTTATATATATTTATATTTATAGCTTAATAAATATATTTATCTTAAATAATAAACTTCATAGTCATATTTTCCCGTTTCATGTGTCTCTAAGGCTTATTTTATTTGCAATCTTTATTTAGGATTAAAAAATAGAAATCATTTTGGCTTTCACAATTATAATATTCTTTCCTATGATTTTATTCTATCTCTAAATATTCTACAGTATTTAATAGTATTAAAATCTTTATATTGTAGGTAATAACAGATGTGACTGTTAACAGGTCTTAAGGAATGAATATTTGCATCTAAAAGGGTTGTTATATACCCTTCTTCAAAGCGATATACTTTTCGCTGGAATTTCATTAGTTTGGCGTTGTATAATCTGCATACCATAATATATGTTCAACAATAAATTTTCATGAGCAGTAAATATTTTCTCAAATGGACACTTCAGTACAGTTCATGATGCTATTTTATCAACTTGTATAAATTTACAGTGTGCAACAAATTTGCTTTACCAGTATATATTATTATGCCAAATCATAATGTTTAAATATAAATCAGATTTTCCCTCTATACTTAAAAAATATATTTTGTTCAGAAAACGGCTATATGGGTAATATATGTCACAGAATCATTTCCCATATCTTACAAACATGATTATGTATAGAAATACCAGACTTTTTCAGTTGGATTCAGTGTATTTTAATGGATTAGCTTCAAGAACACTAAGTGACATGCAAATATTCAATCAGTAGTGTGAAAATACTTAACTGATATTTCCTATATGCATCACAATTAAATGTAAGAAAATAGAAAATCGTGTACATATGTACTGTAGTAAAACTCGATACACTCTTTCATAAATACTCTTCTATATATATCATAGTTATATTAATGTTGTTGTTTTAAGTAACACAAAACATTTTAGGCCACTTATACTGCTTACTGATTATTTATCATAATGACATTGACAGGTTAAAGATTTCGGACTAGAAGGAACCACCTTAAAACAATTTAATCTCTCATGTAATTTTGAGTCTATTGACGTTATTAGGTTTATGTTTCAATTGTTTCCCGAACAAGACATAATATCACTGATCAAACTAGACTTGTGCTAAGCCATACATATTAACCTATATTTCCTTTCTCATCCATTAAGCGAAGTGGTGTAATTAATAATCTTGTACCTTGACACTAAGTGATACATTAAAAGTAAATGTACACAGAACTTGTATCTTTAAACAATGTGTGTTGACAATGTACGTTTTGAGGGCTTTATGTATAACGGGACAGCTGGTGACATTAGTGTGTTGTAGGTGATTATATCAACTTATAAGAGTTCTTAATATTGTAAACATTTCATATCAAAAACTGCAACTCTGTCATGATGTTATATATATAATAAATAAAGACTCATGTATATTATGAAACCAGATGTAAACATCCACGTTAGTTCGATGTCGCCCACTGTGACTTAATACGTTATAGAAAAAAAAAGAAGAGATTAATTTACTTGTGGAATATAACACCCTCCGTCTTCGACTCTTGGTTACAGTGTGTGTAACAGTTAACGGCATAGCTCTGTGTTCTCTTCATTGTTTCATTGATTTCATTGTTAAATACTTTTTTCTACAGGGTGTTCGGAAAGTCACTTGCAGTTTTGTAATAATATACATATATAAGTGCACAGTAACTTTCCGAACACCCTGTAGTTCTATAAGAAAACTTAATTTAAAAAAAATAGAAAAATACTACAAGGTTAGTGAGTTCTGCACGATCATCATAAAAAAAAAATTGCATATAATCCAACGTATGAGCTAAAGATATCTCATTTGAGTTACGGAGAAACCAATTACTAATTTCAGGATTTCTTTGAAGGAATGAAGTTGTTTATTTTCCCTCGTTACTGAAGCTTATGGTAGCTAACATAAAATAAAACGCTAAATCGAATCAGAGGTTACAGAACGTTGTTTGCGGCAGTATAGTGACAATAGCAATTTAAGACTTTCAATATACTTTCAGAAAGTTTTCTTGACGAAATGTCACAAATGAAACAATAGGATTACCACAATTTCAATCAAGAAGATGGTAGGGCTTAACGTTCCTAAAACGTGGATAATCATTACCCACCAAATGATGCAAACGTTAACGGGCGATAAGTATAGGAGAAAACGCTGGATTTGCAATAAAATGTTAAGAGACAGTTAAATCTCCAGTATAAAAGTTAAGGAACAATTTTAAATCTTGAGTATAAAAGTTAAGAAACAGTTTTAAATCTTGAGTATAAAAGTTAAGAAACAGTTTTAAATCTTGAGTATAAAAGTTAAGAAACAGTTTTAAATCTTGAGTATAAAAGTTAAGGAACAGTTTTAAATCTCGTCGCTTTATTACTATTATTTTTCCTCATACTGAAAAACAACGAAATAAAACTTACCACCTTACCCTTAAACTTACCTTAAATTGGAATTTTTACTAGAACTTATGCTTATATGACTTAAATACTAGATGAATAACCTTTAAGGTTAAAAATATATCCATCTTCAAATTGAAACAACAGACCAGAAGCAGCAGCCAGCCAATAGTATCCACCACAAAGAATACAGTTCGTCTCTTTCAACGAAGTAACGAATTGACTGCCATTTTGATTTTGCCATCTGAAATTTCTACACGTGACAAATTAATAATTAGTCTTCGCTTGACCGCTAAACATTCATGATCGAAAAACCAAGTTTTTTTTTCTGATTATTCAAATGTCAGTTTCACTAAATACAATAACGTCAGAATATGTTTTATGAAATTAACTAACAATCTACCTACTGGTCTCCCTGCTTTCCTGTCGTTCATTTTGTTCATTCACTTATCTACCTCCGAGTGAAAAAGTGAAATAATATTTAAAAAAAAAACGCCTTACAATGAAGAGTGATTAGAATGACAATCTTCTCAACCTATTACATAAAACAGTGACATTTTACAGTGTTCGTTTCAACCGATGTTACACAAGAGCACATAACTTTTAGTAATTTAATAGCTGAAAGTAAGTTAACAGTTGAGGTTATGTGTAGTATTATATTGCCGTAGTTTACACAGAATATAATTTACATAGCAATCATACTGATGGATTTTAAACACGCTATACAATCATATAATAACTTCTCTAGGTCGCAAGATATACGAAAATTGTTGGTTGTGCAGTAAAATCCACCTAGACACCTACTATTAACAGAAATTTGGCTTATAAATGTATATATATAATAACATGACTATATTGTAATGTTTGAGCATTGCTATAGTAACGTATGATAATCAACGGTAGTACGTGTGTGTGTGTGTTTTCTTATAGCAAAGCCGCATCACACTATCTGCTGAGCTCACCGAGGGGAAATCGAACCCATGATTTTAGCGTTATAAATCTGGAGACATACCGGTGTACTAGCGGGAGGCAACAGTAGTATATACAGCACATATTTCAAATCGAGTTAAATGCGTGTATGTATATACATATAGTATGTAGCAATAGTAAAGCTTACTGTTTTACAGTAATATTAAGGCGATGTAGTGAAATATAAAACCCAGATTATATTACACATTTGTGTTTCTTCACTAAATATAAAACTGAATATACATTCAGTGACCAATAGGCAGGCATTCGTTGATTCACCGTACTCTCTGCCGTAGACTTCAGTTTCGCTAATTCAAGGATCATAGGCACAGCTTTCGTCAATAAACAACAGAAGTATAGTCATACGTCCTATAATGTTGATTTGTGTATAATATTTATAGTATATTATGTCTTTTTAACTCATCTCTACGTCACAGATCATATTTTTCAATTCTGCCCTTGGCAGATAGTGACGAAGTCTGTAATATCATTAATATCGAAAAATAAATTTGGCGGAATACTGTAATATCATTTACCTACCTAAATTAATTTAAATTACTTTAGTATTAATTTAAAACGAGGACGACTTGTATACCCTGTGAATATCAGACGTATTCTAATATAATGTATACTTCTGAAAGTCATGTTTTTAATGTTAAATAAGCAAAAAATCATTAATTTTCTTAGCCTAATTAAACTTAAATAAATTTATATAGCGCTCTGAGATATATTTTAAAGGTGTTGCCATCAATAAAATAGCAACGTAAACGAGAGTAAAATACTTTTTCATCGTCCGTATTTACAGAGAGAGACATGAAAAGTGAAAACACGGAGTGGTAGTGTATGCGTATTTATATCTCCTACTTATGGATTGCTGCTGATTATTTGCAACGCACATTTTGTGGATTCACGTTCGACTGGATTGTTGTGTGCGCGTCAGAGTTATTACTGTAGTCTGGAAAGTATAGTGCATCGCATTATTAACACGATTTTACTACTCTTTGTTGTTATCCAGCATTGTATTTTTACTCTGAAAGGTATGATTCAATGAGAAATAAAAATAACACTCTAAGTAGGATTATAACTTTAGAATGAAGTGAAGGCTAAAAGAATTCAGGTTGTAAATGTTAGCGAGAAGAAATGCAAAAGGCTCCTATTTTGTACACAGAAAGACGTTGATGATGCACAGTATCATTATACGTCAACTTTCAGCTGTCATCCGTAAGAGAACAAGTCAGCTTACTGCGGAAAAATAGTGTTAAGAGCTTTGTTCCTGCCACCACAAAACCTTTTTGTCTCTAAACAGATCCTTAGAAGTTGGTACATTTTCTGTTAGTACGAATATGCATTTAACAAAATTATACAAAGTCTCGTAAGAAAAAATATCGAGCGGGTAATACAGTGAGAGGAGGGTAACAAACCAGTTTGTAATTATTACATTCTGATCCAATGGATAAATTAACATACCAGTAGAATAATGATTGGGGTTCCGATTCTTCATATTATCTGTCATACTTATCATCTAACCAGTAACTGGAAAATCTTCTATCAGGTCATTTTCAAGAACCAGAAATTAATAGAAAGCGTAAACAAATATACTGCTAAGAATAGAATAACATCTCCTAGAGTATCAGCAATTCCTAAAAATCAGCTAATATATACTCTTCAAAAAAAGAAACGCAAAAGGGATATTTTTGTTATTTTAAAGAAAAATATATGTAATAACGTTACAAGCTCAGAGTATGTGATGTTACACGTGTTAAGGCACTGATTGCCAGACCAAAATGACAATAAAAGTTGTGCACTTTGAAAACGGAGGAAAACATCGGATTTTTCGCCAAAACGAATTCGTGTCCAATAAATTTGTTTGAGAGATCTGCATGTTCTGCAAGTGCAACATGTGCAAAATCCCTATAAAAGTGACAGGCTCTCGGTTTCCATAGCTCAGTGTTAAGCCACCGACACGCAAAATACAGTTACGCCAAGACGAATCGTGGAAGCAGGCGAATCTCGATCAGATGTTGCCAGAGCTGTGAATGTCCACCCAAGCACCATCATAAGGCTATAGAATCATCACCAACAACATGGATCAACTTGTGACCGTCCACGATCTGGCAGACCTCGTGTGACCACGCCCGCACAAAATCGCTACATCCGGTTACGTCACCTTCGGGATAGGACAACCACTGCGACGTCTACTGCCTTAACCATACCAGGGCTGCGTAGGATTTCCGATCAGACCGTACGCAACCGTCGACGAGATTCTTAGGCCCCATGTGCAACCCATCATGGTAAACGTCAACGACGTTTTTCAACATGACAACGCCCGTCCTCACACAGCCCGACTCACCACTGTCTTCTTGAGACACTACAACATCAACGTTCTTCCCTGGCCCTCCAGATCACCAGATTTAAACCCCATCAAACATCTTTGGGACGAGTTGGACCGACGTCTGCGACGGCGACAACCTCAACCGCAGGCTCTACCTCAGCTTGCAGCAGCTTTGCAGGCTGAGTGGACAGCCATTCCATAGGATGTGATTCGTCATCTCATCGCTTCCATGGGCAGGAGATGCCAAGCAGTTATTGATGTTCACGGGAGGCATATTCGTTATTGACGTTGAGTGACGTTAAACTGCAACTAGTGAGCGTGGACTTCGCCTTTGCAGACTTTGGATGTTCAGCAGTGAATGTGCAAAGTTTCACACATGTCATACAGAACTACCCAGAATGAACTTGTTAACAATATGTCTCAAATTTTGCTTTTTGCGTTTCTTTTTTTGAAGAGCATATATTCATCAGATTACAAGAACAAAAGGAGGTGGTATGTATACTTCCTATTTGTTTTTAATATCTTCTTTCCAGCATTTGAAGTATACCTTTCATTTCATTTTTTCTGTTTTATATGTTCATTAGACTTGGTTTTTCTTTTGTAATGCAATAGGATGAAGTATAGTTTTGGAAGATACTGTGTATTATTTCATGTATAACATGTTTCATAATATTAAGAAATCCATCAAGAGCAAAGATACCGCAACATTTTGAGGTTTTAAATATAACTGAAGCTGTATGGACAATATTGTTGTTTCAGTTTCAAGAGATGCATTAATAAATCATTGTTTAATGAGAAAAAACGTATTAACTTCGTTAATTTATAATCCTATGCTTGAAAAATAGTTTTATACCAAAGATAACTCAAGTTGGAGGGCTTTTTTATGGAAATTTATTTACTGGTATCCGACTGCTTACTAAATATAATTTTTACATTGTAATGTTAGAAAATAATTGAAACTTCTCTGAAATTTCTTCACCATTCACATAAAAGAAGATAGCAACAAATTGCAATGTTTATTTATATGTTTTTTTTCTAAATCCATTTAATATACACAAAACTAATGACATTTATATCAAACAAAAGAACTGAATCATTTGTTTTCCATATCAAAGTCGTCCATAAATGTGTTGACACTAAAACAAACTTCTATGTCTTTATTTTGTTTCGTTTTATTGTTGCAAGTAAATTTTATAATAACTTTCTAATAGTTATGAATGGGTGTTGTGTAAGTTATACATTATTCAAGACAACATTTATTTAATGACTTGTCTGTAAAATATATTATGTATTCAGATTCAAGTATATTTAACAAAACACTTAAAATAATCACATATTGAAGTATATATATATACATATTTGTATATTACAGGTACATACACTATGTATTAAAACAGAGCTCAAATGAACGAACCATGCAACAAAACTTTCATTTTTTATGTTATATAAAAAAACAATTTGGAAAAAATACAGTTAAACATCTATTATTTACATGAAGATACAAAAGTAGGAAACGTTTCAGAGTAAGTTTACATAATTCCTACTTTGTCTCTTCTTTTATAATATTTCTGTTGCAAGGATAATATAGCCATCAAAGTAAATGAACTTTGTTAAGAGGATTCTAATATATCAGAATTTATTATATGAAACTCTTCATTTTTTGTTATTTTCAGGGTTGTTCTGTTAAACATGACAAGTTTCACTGCTTAATAAATTATAATTATATGGAATCAAAATTATCAAATTATTTTAAGCTATTCGAGGTTCGGAAACAGAATATAGTATTGATGTATATATAGATATTTTACTGTGTTCTTTTTCAGACAAATGGTAATTACCGGATTAGTCTCTTGCAACCGTTCAGAATACTACAAGATGCAATGATATACAAAAGTTTATTTCTAGCAAAAAAAAAAAAGAAAGGCTTAGCACATGATGATATTAGCACATAACATTGCTGCCATAGTACATAATGTAGCCTTTGATGTGTAATTATAATAGTTAATTCGAGAAATGCAATTATTCAGGATGTTAACGCTCTAGTATTTTTAATACGAAAAAAATCAATGTTGCGATTATTTATTTACATTGTTAAGAATTTTCAGTAACTTCAAAGCAATTTTCTAAAGCTCGTACTTTAAATTTCAACTAGTTTAATTTGTATTTGTATTTCAGATAGTCTATACCTTTGCTTATTTTTTGTTCATCTTGTTTGTAGTGGAGTACACCTGTTAAGTATATATAATAATCTGAGACGTAGTCATAGAAAATTGATTCCTCGTCTCCTGATGAATCTTTGTGGAATGGACGGCAACTGCCTCTTGTGGAAAGTCTTCTACCTTTCGTCTTCAGATCAATGTATGTGTAAGGTATTGTTGGTCTTTTATAGTGTCTTGGTGGATTGTGGAGAGCGTGTTATGAAGACGAAAAGCGGACGACTTTCGAAACGTCGTTCTCCACACTTTTGTCTCCACAACAAGCAGTTGCCGTCCATTCTACAAAGTTTCATAATGAATACTTTGCCTAAACAATCTATCAAAGAATATCCTCTTCACCTGTTTGGACGAAATTTAGTCAGATTTTAATTTAATATTTATATTACTTTATATGAATGACTATAAGTATTAGTTTTACTGGCCATTTTAAAACCTTCCTTTCTCCTATTTGAAAATTTGTAAAAAGTTTAAATATTTTGGTAGTTTTATAGGTTGCTGATGTTTTTGTAATATACTGTTCATAGTAATTTGATTTGAATTCTACATAAAGCTACACGTATCTCTGCCAGCCATTCCTAATATAGTTGTGAAAGACTAGAGAAAAGGCAGCTAGTCATCACCATCCACCACCAGTTTTTGGGCTACTCTTTTACTAACAAATAGAGAGATTGACTGTTACATATAACGTCCACACGAATAAAAGGTTTAGTGGGACGGGGATTCAAACCAGCGACTCTCAGATTGCGACTCGAGCACACTAACCATCTAGCAATGCCAGATCGATTAAAAGAGTTGCATGTAATAAATAGCTTCTGTTTGCACTTAACAATTGGCAATCGAAGCCATATTGTCACTGTCAATTTTTGAAGGCCTGGTTCGACACAAAAATTGCCTGTGACTTTTTGGCGACAAATTTCATCAATAAAAGCATCAACTTAGTACACACTTTCTAAAATAACATATTAAAACAAGTTGTATCTACAGCTTTAAATAATGTTTGTTCGTTTTTTGTCAAAGCTCACAGAAGCTACTACAATTATTTTATAACACTAAAAACAAGATAAAATATTCTTTTCAACTCTGTTATTACAATACAAATATATATTTCATTTTAAAAACCGTCATTATACACTTTTATTACTAAACTCACATTTAAGCAGTCTAAATATAAATAATAAACTTTCGATGCGTATTTATTTTCCGACAGACGTCTGGAACATTCTTTGCAATAACAGATATTTGGATGCAATGATAATAAATTAGAACAACGAGAAAATTCTAAAAGTTCTAGTAAGATAACGCAATAAACAGTCAGGTATATTTAAAAACTGTTTGTGGTTTTGAGCACAAGAAAGTTACATCGTCTCAAAGAGAACTGTAAGATGATTGTTAACTTGAGGTTTAAGCATTTTTTTATTTTTATACAGAAACGAATTGAGAATTGTACTAATCTTAAACGAACTTGAAAATTATTTGCTAAACGAATAAGAGTTTGGTTCATGAGACTACACAGTATTCGATGTATTAGCTAGGTATTTGTGTCCCCAAAGGTACAGCATTAAGTCTATAGATTTACAACACTAAAATAGGGGTTCGACTCCGTTCAGTAGACACAGCAACAATCCTGATGTGTCTTTACTATAAGAAACACACACACACTAAACTTTCGACATATTTTTACTGAAGAAAATATTTGTTTGTTTCTAATTTCGTGCAAGGGCTATCTGTACTATCCATTTTTAATTTAGCAGTGTAAGACTAGAGAAAAGGCTGCTAGTCATCACCATCTACCACCAGTTTTTGGGCTACTCTTTTACTAACAAATAGAGAGATTGACTGCTACATATAACATCCACACGGATAAAAGGTTTAGTGGGACGGGGATTCAAATCAGTGACTCTCAGATTGCGACTCGAGCACACTAACCATCTAGCAATGCCAGATCGATTAAAAGAGTTGCATGTAATAAATAGCTTCTGTTTGCACTTAACAATTGGCAATCGAAGCCATATTGTCACTGTCAGTTTTTGGAGGCTTGGTTTGACACAAAAATTGCCTGTGACATTTTGGCGACAAATTTCATCAATAAAAGCATCAACTTAGTACACACTTTCTAAAATAACATATTAAAACAAGTTGTATCTACAGCTTTAAATAATGTTTGTTCGTTTTTTGTCAAAGCTCACAGAAACTACTACAATTATTTTATAACACTAAAAACAAGATAAAATATTCTTTTCAACTCTGTTATTACAATACAAATATATATTTCATTTTAAAAACCGTCATTATACACTTTTATTGCTAAACTCACATTTAAGCAGTCTAAATATAAATAATAAACTTTCGATGCGTATTTATTTTCCGACAGACGTCTGGAACATTCTTTGCAATAACAGATATTTGGATGCAATGATAATAAATTAGAACAACGAGAAAATTCTAAAAGTTCTAGTAAGATAACGCAATAAACAGTCAGGTATATTTAAAAACTGTTTGTGGTTTTGAGCACAAGAAAGTTACATCGTCTCAAAGAGAACTGTAAGATGATTGTTAACTTGAGGTTTAAGCATTTTTTTTTATTTTTATACAGGAACGAATTGAGAATTGTACTAATCTTAAACCAACTTGAAAATTATTTGCTAAACGAATAAGAGTTTGGTTCATGAGACTACACAGTATTCGATGTATTAGCTAGGTATTTGTGTCCCCAAAGGTACAGCATTAAGTCTATAGATTTACAACACTAAAATAGGGGTTCGACTCCGTTCAGTAGACACAGCAACAATCCTGATGTGTCTTTACTATAAGAAACACACACACACTAAACGTTCGACATATTTTTACTGAAGAAAATATTTGTTTGTTTTTAATTTCGCGCAAGAGCTATCTGTACTATCCATCTTTAATTTAGCAGTGTAAGACTAGAGGGAAGGTGGCTAGTCATCACTACCCACCGTCAACCCTTGAGCTACTCTTTTACCAACGAATAGTTGGATTGACCACCACTTATAACGTTCCACGGCTGATAGGGCGAACATGTTTGGTGTGACGGGGATTCGAACCGGCGATACTCAGATTACGAGTTGAGTGTCTTAACCACCTGTCCATGCCGGGCTGAAGAAAATGAAGCACATACATAAAACTAAATGCAATGAGATATGAACGTTTACTTATAACAAAAAAAGAAAAGTATTGGCACATGATTACAGTACAACATAATTTTGCTCTTATAGACTTAATAGCCTTTGACGTGTAATTAGAATACCTACTTTGTGTTTTGCCATGATTATGCTTGATGTTTTGAATTAAAAAGTCTGTGCTTAATCTGTGAATACTTATATATGATATAAAATTCGTTTATAAATAGATGAGAACAAAATTTTTTACTATAGATTTTACGTATCATATAAAGTATATACCATAATAACATCAGCAATTCCTTATCTAATAATATGTTACTAATCATTTCCTAGAGGAACGAACTTAGAGTTGTACTAATCGTAAACCCACTTGAGAATTATTTGTTATACGACTTTCCATAATAACAAAACCAATATCAAAATAGAATTAGAAGACCAGAGTTAGAGATGAAGGTGACTGATAAAGATGTTTCACTGCAAATGATGAAGATGGCTCATGAGTGAAAAAGACAGCAAACAGTCATCAGCAACTTTCATTGGCTTAAAGTCTTTGTAGTTGTAACTAGATTCTGCAGGTCATGTGACATCTGCCAAAGGACTATATTTACATGGAAAGTATGCAAGGTGTCACTGAATAAGATGTCTTTTACAGGAAAGCTGTTCAGAAAAGTCGCTGTAGTCTTGATAAGGGCAACAAGTACATGTATATGTTGACAGTAGTTGACTATGTGGCGCAGCACTATCCAGAAGATATATGTGTTTGTGTTTTTCTTTTAGCAAAGCCACAACGGGCTATCTACTGAGCCCACCGAGGGGAATCAAACCGCTGATTTTAGCGTTGTAAATCCGTAGACTTACCACTGTACCAGCGGGGGGCCAGAAGATATATACAGATGTCACAGTAGAAACCCTCCTGGAAGTTTTCTGCAGAGTAGACTCTTCAAAAAACACCTTGAGTAACAGATGGTCCTAGCTTACCTCAGAAGTAACGCAAGAGTTGTGCAAATTCACTATCATTAGGCGAAGTTTTACCTCTCCACACAACCCCAGAGTTAAATATTTTGAGAAAGAATTAATGTAGAAGATATACTGCAACAGGTACCTTCAGGCATTATTTGCTTATGGAGAAGTCCGAAAACAGAGTACAGGATTTTGACTCTTCGAATTACTGTATTGAAGAAGAGTATGAGGTCTGGTGCAGATACTGAAATAACTATAGACAGGAAAAGAAAAATCAGGACTGAGAAATAGATACTAGTATTAGATTTCTGAAACCCCCTGGAGAAGGCCTGTAAACCCGTATGGGTAAAGCTGTACAGATATCAAGACAGTGAGAAGCATTTCTACATCAAGTCGACCAAGAACTGGCGATTTAAGGCTGGACAGAACATCTTAGTTCTACTACCAACAGAAAACAGCAAATTTGCCTTGCAACTGAAAAGACATTTTGGAGTACACGAAGTGGTCAGCAGAATAGATTATGAGATGAAGGTGAACAGAAAGACCAAAATTTATCACGCCATTCAATCTACTAAAAAGATGCTTTAATGTACATCAGTAAGAAGGTTTGAATAGTGAGAAGAACTACTCTGTGATTGAACAAGAGCGTCTGCCTATTTTGTTTTCTATCTGAAAGTTTCAGAAGGAGTTCATCTTTGAGACTGAATGTCAACTTCTTACATACATCCAGAAGTGCAACACTGACAATGTGAGGGTCATGAGGGGGTTGTACCTCGAAAACTACCATATTGAGGTCATCAATGAAACTAAATATGTTGATGCAGGCTATGGGAGTAGACTTTGTTAATGAACTAAAAACAGAACAGTTTTCGTATACAGGATAAAGATATATTGTAAATATTTGTTGATGAAGATGGGCTTATTGTTAAATATACACAACTGTTTCCATTTAAGTATTGCATAAAAGTTATTTTTATAAATGATAGCTTATCACAAGTTTGTTTACATAACTACATTTGAAGCATGCACTGTGTATTCCAGGTATTGCGAATTTCATATTGTTATATTTTTGTATAATGTTAATAGAACCTTCTAAGTTTTCTCGCTGTTTTAAATAAGTGTTATTGCAATATAATATATCGTACTGTGTGTAACGTTCTATACATAGATCAGGTTATAAATATGCATCAAAAATTAATTTGAACAAGTTAGATCTTGATTATGTAATTGTGGATTTAGCCATGAATAGCATATAGTGACGATGTTTAAAGTGAAAATATCACAGACTGTATTGCAAAAATACAACAGAAAGAATAATTAAATTGTGATTTATTTTAACTGAATCAACTTGTTTGGAATTTGATGAAAAACAGACAATTATTTAAAGCTCTGGATATAAATACGATAACTAAGAGTATAATAAAAATTTGCATATATGTTTGACTTATTTTATTTTTTATTTTAAATGAATGTAATCTATACTGTTTATTTTATTAAAAAATATTGCTAAATATTCATGAACAACTGCTTTAAAGAGTCCAATCTACACACAGTACCTGACAATTATAAATTCATGTTTAGTTCCCCCAATACCAAATTGTATTGATCAAGTTAAAGAAATAACTATTTGATTTAAATTCTCACATAAACGAGAGAAACTATTAAAGGCATGGTGCAGCTTCATCACCTCTTCCAGTACTCATTATATCTATTACAGACTGGGTTGAAAATAATGAAACTTTGGAAAGGTTTTGTTTATATCATACATTCTTTCTTCATATGCACGAAGTTACTGACTATGGATGTGATAATTTTGATATATTTAATGACAGTTTAGCTGCTAAAGACAAGAAAAATGCAATGGCTTACCCAAAAATACTGGAAAGTTTTGAATTTATTTTTGTTAATCCACTTTAGAACACTCCTCTTACTATTTGAAAGAAGTTTCTGTAAGTTTCTAAGGTCCAAGTCAAGACATATTTTATAGTGTTTTCTTAATATTACAGCCTTGCAAAAACTGACTTTACTAAGAATGAACTAGCATGGTTATTCACTTCGTATCTTCAAGCATATCAGTAATATCGGAAATAATTCTAATATTAATATTAGCATGCCATAAGTTAGGCAGCAACAAGCCCAACGTAAAAATGCATAATATAATTCCATGGAGAACTACTTTAATAAAACTTTAACCATTTCTTTTCTTGACCACGTTATCTATAATCATTTATCCAACTTTGGTGCACCAACAGCACACAAAAGCCCTAGTTTCGACTCAGTGGAAATGGTGACACTCAAGAAAAAGCCTCCATGGTCCATCACTTCAATCATTAGGAACTAATATGTGATAAGGACTTCCATTCTCTACTAGTAGAGATGGAGAAAGTAACTCAATAAAAGTCCAGAGGAACACAAGACTATAAGACTGTATAATGGGTGATCATGAAAACCTTATTTTGACAAACAGGCTGATCAAAGTCTATTCAACCAGAATTGTATGGTTAGGCAGTAATTCTGTACTGCTTTTCTCAATATAGTTCATGTGTTGATATGCCAAGGAACAGACCTTATTTATGAAACTATATTATGTAAGAAACCCTCGACCGTCTTGTGGAACTCCCCACAATTAACATTGTAAACCTTTAAAGTTCGCATGTTACAGATGTAAAGTTAAGTACACAGGCAACACTCACCACTGAGCAAGATTAAAGAATGTAGAAATAGGCCACGCTAAAGGTAACACATGTAAAAAATGTTACCCTTCAGAACCTGTAAGAAGTATGTAGAATTGCAACAAGAAAAAGTTGATATCCAGATGAAGAGATGACTGAACAGAAGAGGAAAAAGATGTGTGACAAAAGTAAGTGGGGCGGTCCATACACCAACCTACACAAACTACTACAACAGATGATAAAAGTAAAGGGCCAGATTTAGCACAGGCTAAGTAAATGAATTGCTTCTGTTGTGTCTGTGTAACTGATTTGTACCTAAGGATCACAATCTTGTCGAAACATCGTAATAAAGTTTTATTCTTAAAAGTAGGTTCCTCTTCATCAAATATACACATACAGTTTTAATTTGAACAATATTTTTGAATTAAGAAAATAATTTATTTGAACAATACTGATATTCATTTCCTTGCTAGTTTCGTTTAGCTCATACTCTTACTGACTGAGGGAGTAATCTATTTATTCCTAAAAGTCATAAAGTTTTATATTCCATATTGTTTGTGTTATTTGTTTCAGCCTTGAAACGTAATTTTCTTGCTTTTATCAGTACATAGGTAACTGTAGAAATATTATGTTAACAAAGTTATAAATGGGCATTATACAGTTACGTTCTCCAAGGTTTAATTGAAATAATAATATGAATAGGATGTTATGGCATTTGATTTTAGAAGTAAAGTTTACCAAATGAGTAAAATCAACAAATAATAAATATTCTAATTAGACTAGATGTCATATATAATTACTAAATATTAAAATGTAAAGGATATTAAAATTAAACTAAATAAATTTTGTTGGTTACAATAACGCGTAGAGTCCGAGAAACATTTAATACTTACTGTGGTGAGCTGTGAAACATAGATACATATTTCTTACATATATACTTAGGTCAACCACATGTGTGAGGTCGTGTCTATACAATGATATGTATATTCAACATTATTCAGATACTTAAAACGTATATAATTATTGTCTAACTTAAATAGATAATTCAATGTTACTCCAAGCGTTTTCAGCTTACTCATATATGTAACGTTACTTTAAATACAGTTAGTTTTGTATATATATATTTAAAAGGGGTATCTATATCCCAGAAAATACCCTGCTCTAATGTAAAATGTGTCTGAAATGAAAAATAAATTGTTTTATTTCGTTATTTCTAACACAATGTTTAATTAATATGTAATTCAGTATTTTTAATCTTTATGACAAAAGTAACATTGAACTGATCAAAGAAAAATTGCAAATAATTAATACTGTGTTTCTTATATTATACACTATACAATGACGTCTTTATTTATTTTTGAAAAGTACTTCATCCAATTGTCAAAACATTCTGATAACATAATACCAAGCCACATTAAGGAATTTTACGTATTCTAATGACTGAGAAGTGTAAACACAATTAAGATCCTTTTGTCGAATGAACATTATGCAGATTAAAGTCAAGATATTAAAGTCACTCATTTATAATTATTAATAAGACTTGACAGAAGGTCAGACAATTTTTTTCTTTTCATTTTAAGCAATGGATATCTCTTTGCGATCGACCACAGGGAGAGTTCCCCTTTGTTTAGTTTTTAAGATAAAGCCAAAAAATGATCATAACTGTTAGTTGGTACGGAGAATGCCTGTCGTTATCGCTCAAAAGAAATAATTCTAATCACCCTTCATACTTGAATATAAAACTAAGAAAAGTGATTTAATTAGGTAGTGTGACTAGAGGTACTAGCTCTATGATTTCTCTGTAATAAATTTAACTCAGTTTCTGAGCTGTTACAAGTTGTGACTAGTATTATGAGTTGACATTTTATAAAGTGAATTAATAAGATTAATAATTAATCAATCTGTTACAGATTCACAGATCATGTATTTGTAGAACATTTACATATAGTCTCTTACTCGTTTCCACGAGTTCTTGAATACCCTACCTCCATTCATAAAATTTACATTTACTTATGTCTTACCAGACACTACAATTCATATTAGGAATGGAAAAGTCGTTACTACTATTTTCGGAAAGCCATCTACTGAAGCTCTTTGCATTTCCATTCACATTATCCCCCTATTCTAAAAAAGACGTGTCGTTATTGGTTACCTCCATAATAACAACGCATGGGAACAGTCTAGAGCAGAGGTTCTTAACCTTGTTGGAGGTACTGAACCCCGGAAGTTTCGTACTTGCATTCACTGAACCCTTCGTAATTGGAAAAATAAAATATGATTTTTTCAAATTCAAAACATGAGTAGATATTTTATTAGTGCACAAAATGAGCTATGCATCAGTTGCACACAATATCACTGAGTTCAAAGGACAAAACCAACAACACATGAATTTCACACAATAACAAAACTCAATGAATATTTACTGCAAATCAATGTGACTTTTGCTGTTGCCTTTCAGAGACAAGTTCAGAAATGCACGGCTTCACCTTGGCAAGTGCCACTCTCATATCATTTTTGCAACAAAGTCTGTTCCTTTTCTTCGTTTTCATGTGTACCATTCTCGAAAAGGATTGCTCGCAAAGATACGTTGTAACAAACGGTATGAGTATCTCAAGGGCTTTCCTAGAAATAAGACGGTACGCAACGATTTGGTGACACCAAAACGTTGAAAGCGTTGTTGTTCTGAAAAGTTGCTGTTAAACCTGGCTCTGCTGAAGTTCAATGATTTCGTCGAGGTATTCATCATTGACATCTGCTGTCGCAACACTAAACATGAAAGGCTGTCTAACCCATGCTGGATATGACTCTCTGGTGGGGAGGTATCCGTCGAGAGCAACTGCTTACTTCACTTCCCCGGGTACAGAAGTGTCTCCGATTTCAGACACATCTTTGATCTTACTTACACAATCGTCCAGCAGGGGAAAGTTTGCGAAGTTATCATTCTCTGTTCGTCATTTCCATAACGGTAGCTTTTTTTGAAAAGCCTTCAGGTTTTCTTCCACTTTGTTATGTTGACTCCACTGCCCTACATCTGTTGATTGAGATGATTGAGAACATTGAAGATATCGGCCATGTACGCCACAATGAGAATGAACTCAAATTATTTGAAGCAATCTGCATGACAATGTTGGTGCTCTCGTAAAAACAGGGCTACTTTCACACGCATGGCAAAAACACGATCCAGCACCTTTCCGCGGGATAACCACTGAACGTTAGAATGGTACAGAAGTACCTCGAGTTCAGAGTCCATTTCATTACACAGCTCTTTGAAGTTGCGGTGCTTCATGGCACTATTTCTCACAAAGTTCACATATTCCACTACAATTTTTAATACTTCTGTAAGTTTTGAAGGCAAGGTTTTTGTTGCCAACGCATCCCTATGCCGAACACAGTGCGTTACAATAATGTGTGGCGCCTCGGCTTTCACCAGCGCACCAAAACCAGAGTTTCGTCCCAGCATGACTGGAGCTCCGTCCGAACAAACTGCAGAAACCATATCCCACGAAAGATCGTTCTCTCTAAAGAAGTCATCCATAAGTTTCTTCACGTCGACTGCCTTAGTTGTTGTTGTAAGAGGTTTACAAAATAAAAAATCTTCTTTTATCTCGTCGTTCTTCACATAACGCACGAATACAACAAGCTGGCTTATATTGGAAACGTCGGTGGCCTCGTCGAGTTGAAGGCTGAATTTTGCTGGGCTTCAAATCAGATCTGCAACTACTTGAGCCAAAATGTCATCACTCATGTCATCTATTCTGCTGCTGATGGTGTTTTTTGAAAGAGGAATTTGGGATAACTTATTTTCGGCAGCTTTTTCCGGCATGATATTCGCCATCTTCAACGCAGCTGGTTTCACGAGTGCATCACCAATGGTGTGTGGTGTGCCCTGCTTTGCGATCAAGCACGCAACTTCGTACGATGCTGTGAGGATCGATTTGACGATGGGTACAAAGCCAAGAACAGGCAAAGTAGCCTTTTCATCTAACCTGGCTCTCTTTACCTTGAATTCATCAAGCATTGTGTTCTTGTATTTCCCATCTCCATGCAGCTTCAGGGAGTGTTCTCTTAGTTTTGCCGGTGCTAGTCCAGAATTGCTCAACATATCATTGCAAATCATGCATTGAGGACGTTGACTCGCATCATGTTCCATTATACACGTGAATCCATATTGTACATATTCGTCCAGCCACTTTCTATTTTTGCTCGACATAGTTAGTATGAAGAGATTGAAAGATTAGGTGAAAAAAAAAAACACAAATGACGCACGATTACTACAGTCACAAGTCAACTGCTTAGCGCACGAAGTTCCTTGCAGCACAGACATTAAGGCCAAGTGATGTGACGTGATCAGCCGCAGCCAAAGATGACCAAGTGGAGCATGACGTCACGAATCATACAAGTGGGGTAAACGGAACGGATACACACACAGTATGTGTGTCTTGACCTCCGCCGAACCCCTGAGACTGACTCACCGAAACCCTGGGGTTCGATTGACCTAGGGTAAGAACCACTGGTCTAGAGAAAACCTGGAGACCCTTTAAAGAAAAGAAATGCTTATCCAAGGAAATTTTACAAAACATAAAAGTAGAAATTTTGATAGACAAAATGAAAAAAGGAATTTAACTCTTCTGATATAAAATACTATTTAGTGCAGATATCTGTAATTTGTTTATTTTGTGAAATAATATTTTATTATAGTTTAATTTTTAGTATAAGACAGTTAAAAGAAAACGATTATCAAAAGTTGTGTTTGCCACTCATTGTTGTAAAAAATAACAGCAAGCAGACAATTTCTTAATAAACATGTAAGTAGTACTAGTTGAGTGGGAAACAACAGATGGACAGAGACAGCAGCAGAAGAGAGTAAAGCCACGAGGAAAATATTGGTGTGAAGTTAAGTAGGTAGAAGTAATAGGTATAACGTTTAATAATTAGGGGAAAACTAACAATTTTTTAAAGAGACAAGAAATATAGTTTATTCCAGGGGTCACCAAACTTTTTTCACAGGGGGCCAGATTACTTGGGGAATGAATAGCGCGGGCTGCATGATCATGATGTTCAATACTCATTAGCTAGAACGAAAGCTTTCTGTAAAAGACTTAACACCAAGTTTAGGATGCCACATTAGCCATGTGGGAGTAGCATGCAATACACACATATAATGAAAAACAAACAGAAATAAAACCAACATTTTTATTTACCAAAAGGTTATCAAAGAAGGTGACATTAACAAAAACAATTGCCACATCGCACATAGTGAGTATATATCTGAATTTCACTAAGACGCAAAAAAGTTAGTGAGATTTATGAAATTGGCGTTTGGCATTCAAAATATCTTCAATGTTCGGTTTTGAATTGCTGCATCTAATCATTAGAATTGCTTTCAAATGTTCATCAGTCAACCTTGATCGATGTACCGACTTCACATACTTCATTTTTTAAAATGCTTGTTCAGAAACATAAGTTGTTCCGAACACTGATGCCATACCAGATACGAACTGCTTCAGCTTTGGAAAATCATCTTCAGGTATGCAATTGTAAAATTCAATAAGTTGCTTCTTTCTGTGTTTTGCTTTCAACAAGTCATTTGCTTGCAAATCGATGACCTCTAGCTGAAGTTCCACTGGCACCTTATGAATGACACAATCAAAAGGATTCTGAAAAAGGAGAATGTCACTTTTGATTCAGCTGAGATCCGAAAATCTCTCTAAAAATGATTACTAAAATCACCAATAATCTTTTTCTGAAACTTCAGGTTGACATCTTCTGTGATTACAGCATGAAACTCATTGAAACACTGAAAATGAGAGAGGTTTCCCACTTCCAAATGTGCTTCAAACAATGACAGCTTTCTCCAAAATCCTTTAATGATTCTATAGAAATCACAGACAAGGTTATTCTTCCCCTGAAGTTTCAAGTTCAATTCATTCATGTGGGATGTGATGTCAACCAAAAATGACAACTTTGACAACCCGGTTGGATTCGACAGAAGTGAATCGGCTTTATATTTCTCGATAAGAAATATATCTATTTCTCTTCTCAGCTTATAAAAACGAGACAAGACTTTACCGCAGCTGAGCCACCTCACTGCCCTGTGATAAGGTAAGTCACAGAAATCCAAATCAATTTCTTCAAGAAACGCCTTGAACTGGCGATGATTGAGTACATGATCCCGAATGTAGTTCACTGCAGAAATGATTGGTTTCCGTACGCAAGAAATATCTAAGTCTTTTCCACAAAGTGCTTGCTGATGTATGATGCAGTGTATGAACAGAAAACTTGGGAGTTGGAGATTTTCAAACTGTTTCCTGATCAGCCCCACCAGACCCTTCTTTACTCCAGCCATGTTTTTCCTGTTACACCTCCAAGCTGATTCCACTGAAAGTTATAGTCTTGCAAAGTTTTATGTACTTCCATGAAAATGTCTTCTCCAGTTGTTCTTCCGTGCATGCTGCAAACTGATGCCAACTGTTCTGTGATCTGAAAGTCCAAATTAACTCCACGAATGAACACGAGAATTTGTGACGTACTCGAGAGATCAGTAGACTTATCCAGTGCCAGGAAATACCATAGAGAGTTTCTAGCTTTTTGGCGTATCTGTAATGCGATGTTCTCCCCATGTTCTTCTGCTCTCCGTACAACTGAAGTTTGCTGAAAGGCTGATACATTCAAAGAAATTGGCTTTTTCAGTTCATTTGCTGCTTCCATCATACACTCTTTGATGAAGTTGCCGTCAGTAAAAGGTTTTCCTTGCTCTGCCATCCTATACACTATTTTGTAACTTGTACGAGTGTCAGATTCATTTTCAGAAAATTTTCTCTTGAAGAGATTCTTATGAGATTCAAAAACACGTTTCATGGATTCAAAGTTCTCAGAACGGAACTTTCCTGAAAATTTCAAATATGTTGATAGATGTTTCATAGTGACACCGAAGATTGTACTCTTTCAAAACGGCAACACTTTCGGTTCATATCACACAAGTAGCTTTCTGGTTTTTTGTTTCCACAAAGAAGTACTTTTCTCTCCATTCTTCATTGAAAGCACGACACTCAGGGTCCACTTTTCTTCTTTTAAAAGCAGCCATAACGATGGGTGAAAAAAACAGGATTTGAAAATGAAAAACACAGAACGCTGTGAGAAAAGTATTGTACTGGTCCAAGAACGCACAAACAAAATATACTGAAATGTACGTTTGCCACGACATTTACCTAAGAACGAGTTACATAAAGTGCATAACCTGACTACTAAGAGAAATGAGCTTGCTGAAGCGGTAATCCTACGCCGCTGAATTTACAAGACGAGTCAATAGGACGAAGGTTAAGTCTGTACTTGTTTTCGAAATTCTAATGCTTTCATAGATACGTGCCTCGATATGAATAAACGGGCAGCAAGGACGAAAGAAGAATTTTCCTATTGGTTAAAAATGCGCGTGACAGCCTTGTTTCTTTTTATCATAACGTCTTGTGATTGCCAGCTTAAAGCGACCATCGGTGTGATTTATTTTCTTATGACAGTCGGACATTTGATGAAATGTCACTTTTTATTTCCAAGCGGCTAGCTGCTGGCGGGCCGGAAAAAATGACCTCGAGGGCCGTAGTTTGGTGACCCCTGGCTTATTCCATGAAAACTAATTCTAAAGTAATTGTTCCAGCTTGAGTACACTTTTACAAAAGGAACAAACAATATCTACAAGTACGAAAACCAGACGATTATTGAAATAACACAGCTGTGGTAAATCGCGCCAGTTTACTAACGCGATAGAAGTATAAAAAAAAATGGTTCACCTTGCCAACTGAAATTTTAAGGTAACTGAATAAACCTAAGTGGACGTTTTACAAAATGAAGAGAACGAAATAGTGTTTAGGATATGCCTATGACCTCTATAGTGTACAGAAATTTTGTTATACATGCGTTTAACTGGTTCCAAATACACGTTATTTTGAAAACAAGTAGAGTGAGCGCTGTTTGTTGATTTTTTAATCTATCACCAACAAATCACATACACTTACTGTAGCAGAATTCCAAGCCCAACAACAACAAAACCTATATATATACATTACTACCACCCAAAAAGTAAGTTTCTGGCGTTAACTATAGAAGTAAATGAAGCACAATTAATACCCAGATTTCTTGTGTGTTTCCATATGTAAATGATAATATAACCCAAAACTAAATAGAAAATCAAACTTACTTAATAAAATAGCAGAAAAACCAGGCTTTTCTCTTAAATCATTAATAACAATTTTCACCAAACAAGAAAGAAATGTAATCTAAGAAAATAACTGTAAAGCTACTAAATACGGACTACATGGTCGATGCCGCAGTAATAACGTTGTTTATAAAGTAACATGTGCAGATGCTCTATTATGTATAAAGAAAAAACGTGACAACCTGTACATGATAGAATATCTGAACATGTGCGTGACATCAAAAACCTCACTAGTAACAAAGCTTTTGCGGAACATTACGGAAAAGAACACAGGATACCACAAGTAGATTTTATCGAATGTCAAGATCTTATCTAAAGTCCATAGTTTTCTAGATTGAAATATTAAACAACACATTTTAATTAAGTAAAATAAATTAAATGAAGAAATATAAAAGGACGAAATTACATAATATATATGTAAAAAACGGCTGGTATGGATAGAGACAACTCTATGTAGAGAAGCGAAAAACGTTTCGACCTTTTTCAGTCATCGTCATTGTGAACCTGACGTTGTTCGCTCCTCTACATAGAGCTTTCTCTATTTATACCAGCCGTTTTAACATATATATCTTTCTCTAGAAATTGGTTTTCTCGTCATCACGAAAGTTACATAATGTTCCCTTTTGTTCTTTCTTTCATTATTTAATCCGTAATGACCCCATTAGATATTATTTACACTGTCAGACAGTCACCATGTAACTTACTGAAAATTACGGTAAACGAGCTGCTCAATTCTGGTTGATGGGTAATAGCACACATTTAAATAATGAATCATATTTATAGTAAGATGCAATGGGTTTTCACCGGGTACTTCAATAAACTGTTGCCCCCCCAGTGGATCAGTGGTATGTCTGCGGACTTACAACGCTAAAATCAGGGTTTCGATACCCGTGATGAGCAAAGCACAGATAGCCCATTGTGTAGCTTTGTGCTAAATTTAAAACAACAATAACAACAACAATAAACTGTTACGGTTACCAAGAAAGTTCAAAATATCATTAAACATAGTCTATCGTATGTTATTTCATACACGTTTGTATTGTCTGATGTTTTCCAGTTTATAGCTCATTAAATGTACATAAAATAATCTAATTACATTTCTATACTGAAAACAAACACAACAACGTATGAGCTAGATGGAAACAATTTCAAATATATTTAAATTGCTTACAACTATACCTACATTAAACAAAAGTGTTAAAAGCATTATTGAAATTACAACATTCTAGTTAGAAAAGGGCACTCTCTCTGATATAAAATTATATTATTCATCTATTTCATACTCATATGTATAAATGAGTATTAAGTGTAGATGTTTTACATACTTATAGTTCCATTTATCTTCATTGTGTTGCATGACAGCCAACAAGAAAAGGAAGGATTGTCTGGTCCTGGTACTGAGTAATTAAAACCAATGCTGGTAAGTTCTTGAATTACGCTCTGACACTCTTCTGAAATATACGATTCAGGACATCTTTAGTGATTGGAGTCAATTGACATCTCACACCTGATCGAAGACAATGAGGTTTAGCAAGCGTGCAGGCTAATCTTTTTGGTTAAGCTATTCATTCAAAGGTGACTCAAAGAATAAGTCGGACAGATGAAGAGGTAGATAGGAGTAATATGGTCCATCAAGCGATTGTTTGGAACAAATGAATCTTCATATGGCAACGAAAGAGGTTTTAATATGTGGTTTTTATAATTTAAGCCAGTGTTTTCCAAACATTTTTTTTTCGTTTACGCCACTCTTTAATAAGTATGGTCTCTTGTGCGCCCTCTATTTTTTAACTGAGGGAAAGAGTAAGTTAAGCAATGAGATGTAATGCACGGATATGCATTAAAGATGTGGAAATATGAATATTTTATAAGTATCACTTTAAACAAATTGTTTTGTGCTTTGCCAAAAGTGAAATTTTCTTGTTGATGTCTGGTATACAGGCTTCATGGCAAATTATATTTATAGCTGTTTGTTATATTGACAATGCGTTCAGTTGCAGTAGCAAACATTTGTTTTTGTCTTGGAACGTATTCTATAATTGTAGTGGACCAGAGTCGACAGAAAGCAGTGAACTGCTTGTGTTGTGGACAAAAATCTGATTTTTCTACATTCCAAGTAACTAAACTATTCTGTTACAGAAAAAAAAAACATCGTCTAGTCAATTCTCAACGACCCATTGTTGTTTGTTACTTTCCTCTCATCTAATAACTCTTTGGCTAAATGAATCATCCAAATATCCTCGTTGTGACCTAGTAGAATAATAAACAATTTAAACCATTTTAAGCTCTATGATCTCCTTATAAGTGTGAATTAAGACACCATTCACTTGCATTTAACATCACATAAATTGTCATTAAATGCTTAATTAGCAAAGCACTAAGTTATAGGGGAGATGATTGCTTGTATTTTTTATCAAATATTTTGTGTCAGTTTATTATTTAAAACATTCTAAAGTCATTCAAGGTCACAAACAGAAGGATAATTACAACTGGCCTTTAGTTTTCCTTTAATTGCTTTGGAGAATATAGTAAAACATGTACTGAAATGTTTTGTCTTATCCAGAGGAATTTGTGCCTTTAAACAATATCCTATTAAACAATAGCTTTGCTATACGATGAGTTATTTTAGAACTATAAGCCCTCGTATTTGCTGTTAAGCCACTTGGAGTAAGTCGCTATGAGTAGATAATTAAGGTATTACAGTTTTGATTTTTTTTTAGATGTGTGTGAAACTGAAACACAGTGTTTCAGCTACTTACTTTACTTTTGTTCCATTTTAGTTTTATCTACGCGTAAAAATGGGTGTTGGACATTTTGTTACCGCCTTATTGTTACTAGGGCAACTTGTGACAGGTGAATTTTTGTTATATCTTTGTTGTTATATGGTAGTTGTTGCAAATACTGCTTTTATGACAGGTTTTTTAAATATATGATTGACTGGTGACAATAATAATAAAAAATGATAATATATAGTAAAGTGTGCAATAGTTTAGGGACCATTCAAAAATTATATAAGGTTACGGGGTGAAATAGTGTCTAAGCTCGTATTACGATCTGTTACAGAGGGTAGGGGATGTTGAACAATGCGCGAAGGTCGTCGCATGCAGTACCATTGAGACCACTGGCAAAGGCTTTTTCCCTGGTGTATATGAAATAATTCATGATGGCTTTTCCATGATTCCTTAAAGAAGCTACGAACTCAATCGTTAGACACGCTATATTAATCAAACTTTAAAAATGTTTATCTCTCTAAAATTAGTCAAACTTGAAATCTTTTGATCACTTTCTGCAAGAGAGGGACAATGTGCTGCCCTCCGGTAGTTAAATTAGGCAGTAGTGAATCTAGTAACAAAATTCGCTAATCACAAAATAAACGTTTAACGAAATCTTTGGTAATTATGTGACATGAAAGATGTAACGAAATTTTTTCGTAACAGAAAGTCCATGTTACAAGCTATCCGTAACGAAATGTTTCAGACTTGTAAAAATAGCACCCGAAGAGTTTGAGTACTTTTGTGTAACATATGATTAGACAATTGGTACACTTAATAATCATCTAAATATTAATAAAAATTGAATGTTAGAATCTGGATTTGGAAAATTTGGGTGTGCGTATAACAAGTACACTATGATGTTATGGTGTATAAGTTCATTAATTCACTCCATAGACAAATATCAGCTTTTACATTCGTTGTAAACTCTGGAACTTTATAATCGCAACAGGAACAAGTAAAGGTTTTGCAACCACTGCGTTTGAAATCCTAAAATGACAAAAATTCAATATATTGATGTTTATGTGTGTTAGAGAAGGCATTCTCTATGCTGATGTCGAAATCTTACAAATAACTTAATATAAATATAAGATTAGTAAGATATCTAGATTAATCTTCAACAAAGGAAAATACATTCAAAGTAATTTTAATATTATGGGAAACTTACACAATAGCAAAAACGAAGATTTTCTTAACACTAAAACTACACTTACGAACAAAGGAACACCTTATTTCCACTGGCTTAGGAGAAAGGCCAATACGTAATAAATAGCTTGAAGGCAACGAGCAACTGCAATATAAAACACGTACATTTTATTACTTGTTACCGTCCTGTTGATGTTGTTAACTGCATTATCGAAAGATGGTAATATCAGCGAGCTAAAATCTATACATACATATTTTAACAAAGTAAAATAGCAGAAAATTTAAACATTGCTGTCAGTAATGAATGACTTCAATTGCGGATTAGTTCTTTTTCTTTGTATAAAATAGATATATAGTTGCTAGATTTGGTATAATCATTTCAGTGTTGGATATACATTCTAATGAAATATAACCGTTTCAGTGCAGGATATGTATTTTTAAGGAATTAACACAGTTGATTAAATAGATAGTTGTTTTAGGGTGACACAATCGTTCTTTAAGGCTACGATATCATACTATATTGGAACTTTTGCTTATATTATACCGAAAAACATTTTTATTACGCGATATGCGACCGCAACTAGCGAAATTGTTATTCTGTATCCATGTAGAGTTGAAATAAGAGTCACGATTTTCCTGTTTTGCATCCGATTCCTGTCACGGAGAACTATGTTTTTCTCCATTTTGAAGGTGCGAAGATAACGTCATGAATACGTCATATGCGAATCTAATGCGCTGGCACCATCTATATATACATAATAATAGTGTGTAATGTACTTCTAGGTAAATACTTCGCAGCGCAGCATACGGATGGATCTTAAAGATAATTTGTATGAAGGTTCATTAAGTCCATAGCGAAATATATAGAAATTTTCAATTTTGCATTTTGCGGTTTTTATGAGTGTTTTTTATCACTACTTTGCCCCTTTTGACTGATCCTAACCAAACTTGGTATGAAGGTTATTGGAGGAGATGCATCCAAATCTATGGTGTTATATTTTGTGTTTTGCTATTTTGATTTTTAATTATATATAAAAGAAACAATTTAATTTTTCTTATAAACATGCAGTGTTATTAATTGTAATCAGTATATATTGTCACACAGCGATATGTTTGTGGACTTAAAACGCAAAATATCGGGTTTTGATACGCGTAATGGGCAGAGCACAGATAGCCCATTATGTCAAAAACTTCATCATACCTAAAAACACGGCATTATTGATAAGAGTGAAAAATGTAATTCTTAATCATAATTGTCGTAAATGCTTTGTAATCTCTAAAGTATTTATATAATATAATGGTAGGCATGTTATCTTATAGCAAAGCCACATAGATCTATCTACTGAGTCCACTGAGAAGAATTGAACCACTGCTTTTAGCATTGTAAATCCAAAAACTTACCGCTGTATTAGCGTGAGACTAATATAATGGTGATTTAAACTTATTTAAAGAATACAGGGTATAAGAACATTATTTTAAATTGAATAATTTCTTTAAAGGGAAAATTGCAATAACATTACATGAAATCCTTTTTTTCTTGTACAGGTCATAACAGAAGAGCGTGATAAAACTTACAATTTCGGTTTACAACTGATATTTTAAATTAAATCAAATGAAAAAGACAAATCACAAATCTTCAAAATGATCTCTCAGCAAATACATAAATATATAGACAAATTAATAGACAAGCATGTAAATTAACAGCTAGGTTTATAAAATAGAGGATGACGTTTCGAAAGCTTTCCATCTTTCGTTTTCAGAATTTCGAAACGTCGTCCTCTAACTTGTGTTTCTACAACTAGTAGTTGCCGCCCATTCAACTTAGTATCATCATTTTTTTTGTTATTTAATATAGCAGTAGCGTACTACAGTCGGAAATAGTTTTGAAAAAAGATAATATGATATATGAATATTCCTCATGAACATCAGTGTACCTCAATATAAATTTATCACAATGATTAACAAAGAATAAAACCTGGAAAGCTTACGTTTAACGGACAAAATTTCGCTTTATTCCTGGTTTTGAGCAGAGCAAGCATAACTTATTATGTGTGTGTTTTGTGTTTTTCGTATAGCAAAGCCACAAAGGGCTATCTGCTCAGCCCACCGAGGGGAATCGAACCCCTGATTTTAGCGTTGTAAATCCGGAGACATACCGCTGTACTAGCGGGGGGCATATCTTGTTAACTTTATTGTTCGGTTTGTTTGCAGCAGGTTGTCTATCTCTCTCACTGTATAGAATACAAAGCTCATATTGCTATAAGTTCTACTACGTATTATATTTTATAAAGATCGAGTCTTTGAGTTCCTACATTACGTATTACGATTTCAAATAATTGGAAATTTGAACTTAGAAGCTAATTAAATATCGATATATATCAAATTGATATTTGCCAACAAGACTAATAAATAGAGATTTCGTTCCTAACACAAATATATTTTAAAATACAAACAACAAAATTTATAATAACAGTTATTACAAACTATGATTTATATATAACAGTTTTACAAACTTCTGTCTGATCGGTAACTGAATCTTTTATCTACGATACACAGAGAGCGAATTAATTATTTGTTGATGCACTTCTTTTGACCGTTATCTTGTTTGAAGCAGACGTAAGTTTATCACCGATGACAGTATCCAATGTCCTCGTATAAATACTTACGATCCACGGTAATTGGTCCGGCATGGCCAGGTGGTTAAGGCACTCGACTCGTAAGCCAAGGGTCGCGGGTTCGAATCCCCGTCGCACATGCTCACTCTTTCAGCGTTATGAGAGGGTTATGATGTTACGGTCAATCCCACTATTCGTTGGTAAAGAGTGAGTGGTAATGACTAGTTACCTTTCTTCTAGTCTTACACTGCTAAATTAGAACCGCCTAGCGCAGGTAGCTCTCGTGTAACTTTGCTCGAAGTTCAAAACAATCCAAACCGAAGATAATTCACTGAAGTTAAACTATTTGTAATGTTCGAAATCTATAAACTTTCCTGGTCAAATATCTATAGTTTGTAATTAACAACTGTTTATCACGATTATAGCTTCTGAGATTTAGAGTATATTGAATGTAGCAAACCAACAATATTAAACAGTCTTTCCAATGGCTGCCTTTTATACTCATTAGGCGAGATTCTCGAAAATTCATCTGGCAATAATACTGGCAGTCTCTAATATTTCACATACACACATCGTACATTATTGATTCTTACATTAGGGAATCTCTACAGTTTGGAAAAGAGGCAGAACTTTCGCAATACACATTTAACAATATACGTTATATGCATTTCTTAATATATAGATATTAAAGTAAATATATAATATTAAATCCATTACAATTCTTTATGTTAGAATACTATTGTTTTCTCTGTGATGACGAGAAAACCCACTTGTAGAGAAAATTATATATTTCAAAACGGCTGGTATGGGTAGAGAAAGCACTAGCACTAGTGCTAGTGCTTTCTCTACCCATACCAGCCGTTTTGAAATATACTCTTGTTTTCCATTAATTCTTATATCTGTTTTCACGTTTACATTTACCATGTACTATTTTAACGAGAGCTCAAATTTTGATAAAGCTATTTTTAAGATAAATATTTACATACATAAAAAAACTATTTTATTAACCAACTTAAACTAAATAAAATTTTACACAATTTATTAAATGGAGGTCACATTTTTGTATATGTCATTAAGAAAGAAAAAAGCATTATAAACTTTATCTTACATGAGTTAAACCTTAATGTAGTTTTTAGCTGTGCATATGTTCCAGCAATTATCTGTAACATGACATTTTAATCTATTTTACATAAAATACTCATTGTTGTAACAATACATATAATGAGTAAGGAAGAATTTTTCAATTGTTTTTGTAGTTAAATTACATCTTAAACAATTTACAGTCGATATATGCACCAAGAGTTATTTAAAGGCACAGTATGAGCATCGATACAATTAATGTAATCGCTTATATAGGAAAAATTCTACAATCATTTATATGGTGTTCCATGCACTATTAAACCTTCCATCATTTGTGTCTTGTAATTATTTGATGTCTCAGAGGACATGGTTTGTCACTTTTCCGAAATAGTGATACCTTGCTGATTTCACTGCTAAAGTTGAATATTTTGAATAATTGAAATACAATATTCACGTGATAGTAGTTTTATTTCTTTGTTTCTGATATTCTTGAAAATCTGCACAATGGCTATCTTAGCTGTCCAAAATGTTAAGCTGATGGACTAGGTAGAATGTAGCTAGTAAAGAACACTCACTTGTAAGTCCGCACACATACTGCAATGCCATTGGAAGGGCGACTGTAATTTAAAATTCCTAATGAAATAATTCAGTGGAGAGTTGAGAAAAGACAGACAAACAATCTAATACGACTTTAATATAAATATTAAGCCTAAACAAAGATAATCTTAAGCTGAATCATTACCCTTATGACTGAAAACATATTCTACAAGATAAAGATAGATAATGTTAAAGGTCCCATTCTATACTTGAAATTATGTTTTGAAAAGGTCATTGCGTCTCTATTTACTTGATTAATCATTCTTTTTAAAACAGCCACGTATATTTGGATACTTGTGAATTTTTTGTCTTTTTTTTGTTTCCATTTTTTTTCTCATGATCTTTTTAATGATACTAGTAGATTCTACGAGGTTTATCGTAATAAATGTTGAGCTCATAGGCTTCTCTTTTGTAATTACAGTCTTCAATTTGATTATCAGGCCGTCACCCAGACTTACTTTTATGGTTTTGGAGCTTGATGCTATCCTAATATCTTTGTGGTACAAGTTTATCTGCTCATATTGAAAGTACCGAAGACTTCCTTCTTCGAAGTGTTGTTTTTGGCTCTAAATCATTTTGGTATCTCGCTGTAAGTAATAAGTTTTATTTCCTTTTATTAACGACGACATTGTACTGTAGAGTGATTGTGAACGAAACATCTACACAGAGGTTGATATAATTATGGAAACACACAAACGATACAACACAAAATGACAACTATATTGTAAGTTGATTGATGGTGTAAAACATTATTATAGAAAATGTAAAAGAGAAGGATTAAACTGTATAACTTATTAATACTTAATTTACGAGACCTTTGCTTTTTATAGATTATTTCACCTATTTTCATGATGCCACACAATTTATCATGTATAACAATGAAACGCTGTTCAAAATTATTTTCTACAGATTAGCCGTGTTCTTTGATTGCCTTTTGGTGTCTTCTGGTTTTTTTTATATAAGCCTGTAACTGAAGAGCACTCATATTATGATTGTGCTAGTAAAAAAATGATCATATGTATTCCATTGCATTTGCGGGATGCTTGGAATCGTTGTGTTGGTAGAAGATGAATCTCCACCTGATTAGTTCTGTTTCAGAAGGAATGTAATAATGGATCATAACAAGTATACACTCGTCATCAGTCAAAGAGGTGGTGGCTCAGATGCAGTCTACAGATTGTACTGTTATTCAACCATACCTCACTGTGACCGCCAACAAACTGTCATTGGTTGCCACCAAACAATTCAAACTTGGATTTGTCTCTAAAGACCACATGTCTCCAAGCTTTCTGAATCCCAGTGTTTGTGGTTCTATGCATTTGAATCGTTTGGTTTGGGTACTTAACCACAGCAGCGATTTCCTGGTTATTGTGAGTCCAATTTCTTCAGTCATAATTCTTTTAAAACAGCCATTAATTTGGCGTGCGTTTGGATACTTCTGAATTTTTGTCTTTGTCTCCTTCTGCTTCAATTCTCTTTTCTTATGATATTGTTAATGATACTAGTAGATTCTACCATGTTTATAATAATATATTTTCAGCTTATAGTAATTATATTCTTTAACTTGCTGAATAGGTTGTTACCCAAACTTATTAAGAACATTTTGTACTAAACTACATGTTAGTGTTATCGAGTTAACACTGAAATATGTATTGATTAACATATTGTAAATACGTTCTGTACCCAATTATCTATATCATAAAAAACGCGCTTAGATACTTACTATCATTTTTGGAGCGTTTTGACCACTTCTGTTATTAACAGTATTAGTTTGACGTACAGATCCTCAACCTGTTGCCTTAGTGTTTTCTACGAAGTGTCCTTAATCAGCCAAAATTCTTCCTTTTTCATGTGATGATAAATATGTTTGACATAACGATTTTCGTGAGTTACCATCATTTCTTCATATCATGTGCACTTACCATTTTATATTTTCTAAATACAGCTATTTATCAGATATGCCTAAGAAGCTCACTCATGTGTTTATTTTTTTAAACGTTTTCTTTAATGCCATTTCAAGTGCTATGATGCAATTTCCTATTGTCATTCTTGCTATATTAGAGGCTACTTAGTTTCACAACGTCTGAAACACAATTACTTTGTAGGTTTAGTTTTTCCGTCTTTATTGGTACCAGCGGTCTAATTTTCTTCTCTTCTAATACATTTGTAGGGGATGATCTCGTTTTGATAAATTCATCCATAAACTCTATTTATAAATAACAAAACTGGCCAAGCGCGTTAAGGCGTGTGACTCGTAATCTGAGGGTCGCGGGTTCGCATCCCCGTCGCGCCAAACATGCTCGCCCCTTTCAGTCGTGGGGACGTTATAATGTGATGGTCAATTCCACTATTCGTTGGTAAAAGAGTAGCCCAAGAGTTGACGGTTGGTAGTGATGACTAGCTGCCTTCCCTCTAATCTTACACTGCTAAATTAGGGACGGCTAGCACAGATAGCCCTCGAGTAGCTTTGTGCGAAATTCAAAAACAAACAAAACTGGTTTAAATCTGCTTGCTTTCTGGTGTCACAGCGGTACGTCTGCGGACTTACAACACTATATAGATAGCCATTTATGTAGTTTTGTGCTTAACTACAAACAAATAATTCTGATCTGTATTTAGAAAATTTGAAAATTACATTTTACTGTTAAAATGTACGACAAATGCACAAGCAGCTGTTAGATGCTATTTTAATATACGTTATATTTGTATGCTTTCGAGTTTGAAACCTGGCGATAAATAGGTACTTAAAGTACATTCAGTCTAGAAACATAATAATTATTACAAATACTATTGTGTCCTCTTTTTTCTTTGTAACTATAATATTCAAACTTTTTAAGTATCCAGAACAAACAGAGTACGTTTCTTATATTTTATGTTACATTATTCTTCATTGTCAAGTATATTTTGACAGTTTTGAGATGCAACAAGCTATTTATAAGAATATTTTTAAACAGGAACAATGATCTTTTATGACAGTTTTTGAATTTCCAACAAGTTTTATTGTGTTCAATAAAAAATTAGACATTCTTGGTCTTTGGACATTTCATAATATTGGAGAAGAGATTTATGTGTTTAGTTAAGCACGAAGCTACGCAATGTGTTATCTGTGCTTTATCGTCACATGTATCGAAACCCGATTTCTATGGTTGTAACTCCGCAGACGCACCACTGCTTCACTGGAGAAAAGAGAGCTAATTCTTCAAACACAAGTTCGACATATTTGATTATCATGTAATTCTACAAAGTCATTTTTCACCTTTTAATCTTAAAACAGTTCCTATATCTTATTAGAATGACGTGTTTAGACATGCTAAAAATCTTTTCACGTCATATTTCACACTGAAATCCATTGTGCCGTATATTACGTTAGTCATACAGTGAGTGTGAATTATAATTGACAAAGTACTTGCAATTTCACGAGTCTCAAGCTGTAAATTCCCCGCTGGAACAGTGGTAAGTCTACGGATTTACAACGCTAAAATCAGCGGTTCGGTTTCCCTCGGTGGACTCAGCTGATAGACAGATGCGGCTTTGCTATAAAACACACACACGCACAATCAAGCGATGAACATTGAAGTTTTTATTGTTCTTTATTGTGAATTTGTTAAAGATCTTTATTTTTCATTTAAAAACAATGTTTTAATATTCGCTATCCATATTTATGGCAAATCTCTTGATTCACACCTTCAAAAGCCTTTCCAGCGATGAACAATTAACGATAAGTTAAGCTTTAACATCTTAATACAGAAGGTATCTGTACTTTAAGGTTTTCTACCAGAACAGGTTATACTACATTATGTAAAAAAGGAACAAGAAACACCTAAATGCTGTAATTGTGGTCAAACACACACAGCCAACTGAAAAGGTAGTGACAAATACAAACAAATAAAACAATGATATAAAAACAACTGAAAAGAAACAATCTAACACAAACTTGCAACAAACAAAAGACACAACAATAAAAATTAGTAAAACATCTAAAACAACTTATGCACAAATGCTAAAAGGAAACAAGACACAAAAACGTCAAGAACAAGGCAATATTACGCATGAAAATAACACCTCAATACATACACAAGAATCACAAGAAAACAATAACTCGCTCCCAAAAATAAGCGCTAAGACACATGACAAAACAAGCCAACTGTCTACCATAATCAAAAACATCATCACAGAATTTATAATAGAATACACAAAGCCAAACCAAACAACCATCTGTATTGCTATATTAATCATCATCTTGAAAGACAAAACATGTTATATCTTATATATCATGCATAATAACAACACTCACAGGATACCTACTGACAACATAAAATTCACAGTAATATATATCAACATCCAAGGTGCAATAACTTCCAAGAAACACGAGATCGAAAACGTTATACAAGAAACTAACCCCCACATTATAATATTAACCGAAACTTTAATATACAAGAAGGATAGATTTAAGATACCAAACTATATAACGATCAGGAAAGACAGAATAAACAAAAATGATGAAAATAAAGGCATAATGATGCTATACAAAACAGACCTCTCAGTCACCGAAATCAGATTGAGCAGTAACAACGAACATGTTACTGTGGATATTTTGCTAATAAATAGAATAAACGTCTCAATAGCAGGAATATACTATTAATTAAATAAGCAACTAGACTTAAATTTACTCAACAACATATATTCTCACACCAAAACTCGATAGTCATTGGAGACCTAAACAGCAAAAATGTTAATTTTGCCTGTAACTATACAAACACCAATGGAAGAAATCTACTACAGTTTGAAGACAATAATAATATAGCCTCATTGAATGATAATACTCGCACACGAACAGCGCATGCCATTAACACTAGTTATATATTAGATTTGTGTCTTAGCACATACAATATGAGCCAGAAACTATTAAAATTTCAATATGTTCCGTCTTCGATCTCATCCACCATAAAAATACAACCTATAGAAAAAAAAGTTTGGTTACAATAAAACAATTTGGCAAGACTATCAAAAGGAATTAAACAACCAATTACCTAACAATGTTTTAGAAGTAAAAAAAAATATATAGAATTGAATAACAACTGTCAAACAATAACGGAGTGCTTTCAAAAAGCGGCAAATGAAACAATACCGAATCAAAACCATAAAACAACAAAAAACAAATGGAAACCAAACGCCCAGAATAATAATCCTAATCAAAAAATGAAGAAATTAAGAAGACAGTTCGTGATAACAAGAGGCAGAGAAACCAAAACACAAATAAACAATATAAGAAATCACATTAGAGCACAAATAAGATCAGTAAAACAAGATAAATAAAACAACTTTTGTTCAAAATTGAAAGATAAAAGTAACCCCAGAAAATCCTGGGAACATCTAAGATGACTCACCAATGACAATTCAGCTGCATGAAAATAACCTACACAACAGTATAATAATGCAATAGCTTACACAAATAAAGAAAAAGCCGAAGCTTTCAAACACCAACTACAGAATACATTTAAAACACATACTGATCCAGATATGAATACTTATTTTTAAAATAAAGTCACAAATTATATACTAAACAATAAATAACAATTTAAACCAATTTTCCCAAAAAGTATATATGAGACAAACACAAGACATAAATTACGAAAACACGATGCTAACGAAAGAACTATCTGCACATGAATTTCATGAAGCAATAAAAAAACACAAAAACAAATCTCCGGGTGAAGATGAGATATAAGCTATCCTTGTCAAAAAGTCCGAAATTGTTTGACCACTTGAAAACCGTTTTCAGCTTATCACTATTCTCTGGATACATATCAGTTCCTTGGAAATATGTTAATATATTAATGTTCCATAAGGAAGAAAAGCCAGCCAATAAACCAAATAACTACCGACCAATCAACCTGACCAGCTGTGTATGCAAATTTTAGAACACATAATTAGCAATAGACTCTCCACACACTTGGAAATAATCTCTAAATAGCCTGAAGAACAAAATGGCTTCAGAAAATTTAGACAAACAATTGACCACTTAGTCAGACTAACTGAAGAGATAATAGATAGTTTCAATACAAAACAATGCAGTGTCACCTGCTTTCTTGACATTGAGAAAACATTTGACACTGTATGGCACGATGGTCTACGGTTCCATATGCATGAAATGGGGCTACCTCGTGCAATTATTTGCTGATTATCTTACCTTTTGGAAAACATAAAATGAAGAATAAATGTAGAGAGGACCTTTATCGAGTACTTTACTCCAGAAGTGGCGTCCCTCAGGGAGGAGTCGTTAGCCCTATACTCTTCATCATGTATGTGAACAATAGGCCACTGAAGGATCCTGATGATGTGGGAGTCTGGAAAAGTGCTCCAACATCAGCCACAAATATACAACCACAATTCAGTGGAATAAGTGAATACTGCCAAAAATATAGAATAAAAATAAATATAGCAAAAAACATAACTAATCGTATTTACCAAACTGACAAAGCACAAAAAGTGCAGCAGGAAATATATATACTTCATACTGCCACATCGGCAAAAATTCTCGGTCTAGCCTATGACTCAAAATTAACATGGATTAACCACTTAAATGCAATTAAAAGTGAAGTCTGGCGAAAAACCAACTATACTAGGTGTCTAACTGGCAAAAACAGTGGAACATCAACAGATAATATACTAAAAATTTACAAAACATATATCAGACCAGTAATTGACTATACAGCTCCAGCTTAAATTATTGCAAGTGACAAGATAATCAAAACCAAGCTGCAACAATACAAAACACATTCCTTACAACAGAATAGAGTTCCCGTAACAACATTATCTAATTTCATACCCAAATATTCAAACATACCAACCACAGTAGCTAGATTCCTACATAGTAAAATAACGTATTTTGATAAAAATTGGATTATGCGAACTAGATAGTTACCGCATACATGAAGGAAATAGTCCTAAACATCTCTCCCCGATCAGCATATATTTTAAACACAAAAAAGATAAATATATATATATATAAAACGGAGAAAGAAAGAAAAAAAGAGGCCACCATCAAACTAGACTTCTTACTGATTGGGCAAATAATATCGATAAATGTATGAAACTAGTACATGAACATTGCCTTGAAAAAAATCGAAGTAAATTCAGACCACTCTGGCCCTAAAGCAGTAGCTATACCAGCCTACACTGCATGATCATGAAAGTAAAGGAGGAAGAAAGAGGTCAAGGCGTACCTAACCCTACAGGGTACATAAGATCACTCAAATCCCGGAAGAGAGAGAAGAGAAGATATTTCCAGCAGTTTTTAGAAAATAACAACAGAAATTGTAATTTAAAAAAAATATAGCATGATATACAGAAACTGTGGATAAATTAGAATTAAAAGGGTTCACTGTATTAAGAATTTAGAGCCTAAAGTCAACATTAATTTTTTGAAGATATAAAACAATACACCAACTGTAATTTTCCCCACCGACATTTGGTGAAGGAGTGTGTGTTTTCTTATAGCAAAGCCACATTAGGCTAACTGCTGAGTCCACCGAGGACTTGGTGAAGGAATAGGCAAATTGTTACAACAAAAAATTAAGAACTTGAAGAGATTTTCTCGTAATTTACTCAATATTAGTGTAATCGTAATATCCTTTGAAGACTTAGCTCTCTTATGATTAATATTATGTGTTGTTTCTTCTTTTTACCATTAAATAACTAGATAATTGAGTATTGACTATATAATTGGAACATAAATGATTGACTGGCTAGAACAAACTATTTTTTAAAACGTAAGGATATATTAAATTTTAAAGTACGTATATTTTACTACAATTCTGGCTTTTTTGTGCGTTCAAATTTCTTTGTAAATAAAATTTATGGATAATAGTGATGCATCAGCAACAAGTACCGAATATAACACAAACGAGCGTTAGCAATGAAACGGTTACTTTTTATGCATATCTGATAAACATGAACAAAAGTCAAGCCTAAATCTAAAAATGATGTTTTAACTTAATAAGAATAATACTTTTTCAACATTGTTGTCGTTAATAAGTACTTAACAATAATGCTGACATACAGAATGTTACGGTCCTGTATTACCATACCTTGTGTTACGTACAGTCAAGAAAATTACAACTCTGTAATTGTGCAGTTTTATAGATATATATTATAGCATAAAAATGCATGCATCAAATATTAACTTATATAAAATAATTTTAAAAACTGTACAATGCAAAAAATCTATTTCTTGGTAGATCCAAGTAGGAGCTGTCTCTCCAACTCAACGTAATCATTTCAAACACAGTATATCGAAATTAAAGGTCCAATTCACTTACAATGTAAACTAACAAATGTTTGTTGTTCTAATGCCAATTAACCAAACTTGTCGATATATTCTAAACGATTTTCAACTTTCCTCAAAGCACAAGGCTTACAGTAGTTACAAATGTTAGGACTAAATATTAAACTTACAATTTATAGTCGTAAACAAAAGACAATAATAGCTTATAAGAAAACCTATTAATGATATTTAAGTTAAAAACTCTTTCGAGTTCGATACATCAAATCTCTGTCTGAAATGACCATTTAAAGTAAACTAGTCCAACGTCACAAAAATTTCTTTTACTCCGTAAACTTGAGACTTAAAATGAAGTCCAAGAAAAAAAAAACCGTTACTGAGACAGCGCGCGCTAAAATATAAAACCGTTAGTTATACGTCGGTGATCAAGCGACACACGTCCCAAGTAAGTTGTTACAAACATATACCATCGTAACAAGAGTGAATAAAAATTCCTAATCAATTTTGTTGTTGTGAGGGGCTGTTGATATTGGGTATTAAGCATATTACAGACTGTTTGTTACCTGATGTAAAGTACACTGCGATATTACCCAAAAAGTTTGTTTTATTTGATTTCGTACAAATATGCATAATTTTCATATGGAAAATATCTTACTTTAACACAGAATGAATTATACAATTATGCTACATTTATGCATGTAAATAATCTTGATTTGATCTTAAGATCACGGCATCCTGTCAGATAACAAATAACATCCAATATCCCTAAACAAGCTACAAAATAGTTTCGATATTTCACACCTATGCGCGGAAAAGTCAAATAAAAAATAAAAAATTAATAATTTGACTCACCTAGTATAAAGTGGCCCGGCATGGCCAAGCGCGTTAAAGCGTGCGACTCGTAATCTGAGGGTCGCGGGTTCGCATCCGCGTCGCGCCAAATATGCTCGCCCTCCCAGCCGGGGGGGCGTTATAGGTGACGGTCAATCCCACTATTCGCTGGTAAAAGAGTAGCCCAAGAGTTGGCGGTGGGTGATGATGACTAGCTATCTTCCCCCTAATCTTACACTGCTAAATTAGGGTCGGCTCGATGCAGCGGGCTAACAACCTACTCACTTAAATACCTGTTGAAGAATCCGCAAGCGATTGCGGCCCTATGTTCCTTGATGAAATTATTACTTTAGTTTGTTATTAATTAGTTAATTTTACATGGCGCCCCTGTTTATGTGTACGAGTAGTACGAGCCCTTGAGTAGCTTTGTGCGAACTTCCAAAAACAAACAAACAAACCTAGTATAAATTTATGTAAAAATTTAAAACAAAAGTTTAATTGCAGTGTTGGACAGGTAGCAGAAATTTGCTGTTTTTTCAATCACATTCTTGTCAATTGTTATCCTGTGGCTCAGTGTCAAGTTTAGGGGCGTATAACGCTAAAATTGGATTCCGTTACCCGCAGTAGGCAGAGCATAGATATTCCTTTGTGAAGTTCATAGCTTAGCAAAAAAACAAACAAAATTCTCGCCATTACACGCTAAAAAAATACATTCACTGTAGAAGAAATTTTAAAAGTGCTTGTAAGTAGAATACATAGATATAAATTCATTATAAAAATTAATAGGCGCCATTTTAAATAGCCTAAAATGTATTATCCTGAACGGAACCAGTGTAAGCCGAGCCAAGACAATTTATTAAATATCGCCTTTTCTAAGTAAAGCAAGACGGGTTAAATTGTGTGTTTGTATTTTCTTGTAGCAAAGCTACATTGGGCTATCTGCTGAGTCCACCGAGGGGAATCGAACCCCTGATTTTAGCGTTGTATCAGGGGACGACTGGTTAAGCTGGGAAATAGCAACCTGTTAAACCTAGATAGTTTTCACAAATTACATTTTAATATATTTGTTTCTCTAAAGAATTTTGCTGATTCTGTAAATCATTAATTTTAACTAAAAAGAGACGCTCAACTGCTGACCGAATGTTCGTTTGAAAACATAAGCACATTGGTCTATCTCCTGTGTATATACAGGAGAATCGAACCCAGTATTTTAGCGTTATAGATCTATAGATTTACCGCTGCCATATCATAGGACTTGATAAGCACTTAACGAGGTTACAGTATGTTAATCATTAAGTTAAACTATTTTTTATAATTTTTAAACACATTCATTTTAGTTGAGGGTTTTTTTCTAATGAGGATTGTTATTTATTTTATTTTTCACGTTTATAGTATTTTTTTGTTATTATGATGATACTAAATATATACATATTTAGGATTATTACAGAAACAATTTTCTGTCTTCATAATTGTTTTAGTGTTGAGAAATGTAAACTATACTCTGTAAACGTATTCACTGATATTCTTTTTTATAGATTTGCTCAGTAAACTACATTTAAAACATTTTAATTACACTTTTCTTCATCTTTCAAGTGTCTTTTTATGTTTTTTTGAGGTGTTCTTCAGTAGCTATTGTACTCTCTTGTTATAACAGCAGAATAAGTCAGCTGAGACTGACATCACAAAAAGATTTTTTTGTACGTCAGTTTTTTATCTTCGTTGTCAGTTACAATCTGCAAACTGAAAGAAACGATCTTTCTAACTAAACAAAAAATGCCACAGCAGATTTCGTAAACACTGTGTATTCTAATTGCGGTATTGATTTCGGTTCCAATTATATCAGGAAAGGAGGAATTTTTTCTTGTACATCATATAACTACAAACAAATGTACGGGCACGTTTAATTACATTAATGTCGCTATACAACTTGGTGATATTTTTTTTCTAATAGCCTGAGCTAGAAGCTGTTTTGTCTATGTACATTATAATATATTTATTTTTGAACCCTTTGTTAACTGTGCAAGTTTAATTTCGGACTATTTTGAATGTTCCTTTTTTTGTTGCGTTTACTATTTATTTTCCCTATAAATCGTAATACGTATGAAAAATCTGTTTAATTCGTACATGATAGACATATATACATATTCTGAACTATCTATACTTATTTAAAATGTTTTACCTGATATCAGAAAAGAGAAAGATAATCAATACTCGATTACAGATGTTACGTGCGATAAATATTACGATTTGAAATGCCGGAAATTTTATTTTTAATTTAGAAGTTAATTGAATGTCGATATATATTAAATTTATAATATTTGCCAACAAGATTGATAAACACAATTTTCCCTCTTAACACAAATGTTTTTAATATAGAAACAATTATACAATTAATAATAATGTTTATTACAAATAGTTATTATGATTAATAATCTATATACAAAAGTTTTACAAACTTACAAACAATACCGAGTCTTCTATCTGATATGAAACTAAATCTGTTACCGACGGTACACGGAAAACAAATTAATTCTATGTTTATACCAGGTACACTTGTCTTGACAGCCAGCTAGCTAGTTGCCTTACTTAGCACACATAAGTTCTTCACCGACGACAATGTCTAATTTCCCGTAGAAATACAAACATCGGAATCTAGCTTACTAAAGTTAAACGGTTTGTAATGGTCGAAATCTACAAACGTTCCTTTTAAAATATTTGTAGTTTTCCAATTAATAAGCTTTTTGATGATTATAGCTCCCGAGGTTTATATGATAGTATAACCACTGCAGCAATTCAACAACATTATATCCCTGCCTCTTAGGGTGTTCCGATTTATAAACTTTAAGGCGAGGTTCTAGAAAGCTCAATTGGCAACAATACCGGCAATCTCTAGTATTTTACATACATTGTACACTGTTAATTCTTACGCTCGAGAATCGTTTACAAAGGAGAGAATTTTAAAATACACATTTAACAATATATGTGACGTGCACTTCTAAATATATATTAAACTGAAACAAACATAGATATTAAGAGTAAATATATAATATTAAATCCTTTATACAGATATAAAATTAGAGAAATAATAACAGTTCGTTTTTAGTTTGATACAGTTAGTGCGTTGTTAGTACAAATAATAATAATTTTATAACCTCATCGTTATTTAGAAACGACACTTGTGCAAAAGATGAACGTTTTTGGATGTTGAAAAATATTATTTCCAATATAAAATAGAGATAACGACTATTGTGCGTGAGTTGGCAGAATACCATCACAGAAAGATTTTGAACACATACAATTTTATTTTTAAGCTGAAGCTTAGCGATAGTGATTTTTCATTCTTATAATCTGAATTTAGTTTTCATCGAGTTATAAGTACATGTCAGATGCTTGGGAATGGAAATTATGAGTGAGCCTTTCAGTAACAGTGGCGTATTAACTTTTTAGTAATAATTTAAAACTGAATTATATTTGCGTTAAACAAGTCAATCAGCAAATTATGTGCTTTTTGAAATGTAAAAATTATGATAACCATTTTTTCTCATCGGAAGGCTGATATTATAGTTACAGGGCAACTCCCAGTTTGAAAACTAAAACCTTAAAAGTGTATTGAAAATAAACTTTTCGACTGTCAAAACTTTCAAATGTGATAAGGAACTCGTAAATAAAAATACTCTGCATTTCGTTTGAAATCCACGTCATGAGTAAATAACCATTGGAAAAGAGGACTCGATCTTTTGTTGTTATTTTAAGAATAGCGTACTCAATGTAAAAAGCGTTTTTACATTTGTGAAACAGTATTTAATATATGAATTATACACAAGCCAAGTTATGCTTCTTTTAAAGCAGATCTTATAACATAAATTTTTGAGGAATATTTATACGTAATCGATTTAAGCTCTTAATTAACAGATGTTGAAAGAGAGATTAGTGGAATGTCATTTGAGGTGTTTATGTGGTTATGGTTTGACCAGAATCATAAGGGTATTTTTAGAAAAAGATCCAATAATGAGAATTTAAAACAGTTCATAGAAAAACCTTGAGCATTGCATTTTAAAGAAAGTTTGAATAGTAATAGTTGAAAGAAGTTAGTTGTGTGGGATGACTAAAAGAGTCTCATAAAAACGTAAGATTGATGAAAATTTACATAGTTCCGCTTGCAGCTTTAAAAATAGGTTACGTTTAGCAGTTTTAATCAATTGTTAATATAAGAACTATGTTACAGACAATAACTTATCTAGAATGAGTATCCGATTTCTTATATTACTTATTACAATTTGAAATTATCTGAAATTTTAAGTTAACTTTAAAAGTTAACTGAATGTAGATATGTATTAAAATTATCATATTTGCCAACAAGTTTGACACACACTTTTCTTTCTTAATGCAAAAGTATTTTGATATACAAACGACAATACCATTTACAATAACGGTTATTACAAATAGTTATTGAAAATAATAGTCTATACACAAAAGTTTAAAAAAGAAACTTGCAAATAATACTGGGTCTTCTATCTGGTCTGGAATTGAATATTATATTCAGAGTTCATGATGACCGAATTAATTATATGTTGATACACAGATAGAATTTTAGATACACAAACTCTATTGTTGACTGGCCCCATGCGGTTTACAAACTGACTTTAGGCCCGCTGCTTGGCCATGCGGTTAGGGTGTTCGACTCGTAATCTAAGGGAGGCGAGTTCAGCTCCCTGTTGCACTAAACATGCCTGCCCTGTTAGCCATAGGGGTGTTATAAGGTGATAGTCAATCTCATTATTCGTTGGTAAAAGAGTAGCTCAATAGTTGGTGGTGAGTGGTGATGATTAACTACGTTAACCCTAGTCTTACACGACTAAATTAGAGACGGCTAGCGCAGATAGTCCTCTTGTAGCTATCGGCGAAATTCTGAATAAACAAACTGACTTTTCACCAAAAAAGATATCTAATGTTCTCATAGAAGTACTGATGTCTGAAATTAGTTTTCCGAAGCTAAACAGTATCAGCTTCGTAACAGTAATTTTCTAAAACTTACTTTTTGTTTAAGATAATTTTTCATATCTGTTTTTATAAATTTATTAATATAAAATACATTTTTCAAACAGTCTCCATGTGCCACCTTTATTTTACCTAAACACGTAAGTGTAGTTTTAAATATATATATATTTAGCCATTTCTAAAGTAAAATACCCCTAAGATCTTTCCAAATACACTTTTGCCATTGGCTATATATTGTGTCAGAAATGAGACGCTTACAATAGTACGCGGAGAAACAGGCATTTCCTGGAAATCTGCATTACCTTCATGAAGTCACTAAACTTCCTTTATATATATCACTGGCCCGGCATGGCCAAGCGCGTTAAGGCGTGCGACTCGTAACCTGAGGGTCGCGGATTCGCATCCCCGTCGCGCCAAACATGCTCGCCCCTTTCAGTCGTGAGGACGTTATAATGTGACGGTCAATCCCACTATTCGTTGGTAAAAAAGTAGCCCAAGAGTTGGCGGTGGGTGGTGATGACTAGCTGCCTTCCCTCTAGTTTTACACTGCTAAATTAGGGACGGCTAGCACAGATAGCCCTCGAGTAGCTTTGTGCGAAATTCAAAAACAAAACCAAAAATATATATCACTCATTCGATTACGCCACCATTCCCAGTTCACTCCTGAAGGAAAAAAAAGGCCACCTTTCGAAAGCGCTAGGGTTAAAGGGATTTTATTTATTTCTATCAAGACTACTTGAGCCTACTTGTTTTTCTAACATCATGAATACATTAAGTATAATAGGTTATCAAAGAATTATACAACTTTAATAATCATGACAGTATGTAACACAATCAAAACAAATAACTTCATGATCATAAAATTACATATCAAGTGAAAGCGGATCAACACAAATGCTATTGTTTTAGTGAAGGCCCAACACAATCAACAATGAGAAGACTCAAGGGTTCTTTCAAAGACAGTAAAGGTTTCAAAGGATTAACAGGAATTTTCTGGATAGTTTTTTTCCAGTCAATCGATATGTAAAACAAGTTTTACAAAACTGAGAAACATCTTGCCTAATTTTTTGACAAAAGAAATGTCTCATAATTTTGTCACATGTCTTGTTGGCACCTAAATGGTCTCCCATGAGGCAACATTCAATATTTGAGAATGACATGCTTTTGGAACAACCTACTGATAAACTACAGCCCAGTCTACTGGAAGTGGTACATCTAGTGGTCTCCATTTCCTCATGAGCCCACCATTTAAAAAAAAGTAACCATTTGGAACTTTCGCCAGTTCATTTTTTGGAGTGTATATTTAGAAGGAGAAGACATCTTGGCAATCGGTTTACTTCTTGCAAACTCAATTTCACCAGTTGAACCAGATCCCTCACGTTCATCATTGTCACTCACCTAGACATTATCAGTAAAACAATTATTTACAATATTTCTGTCGAATACAGAAAATATCTGAGACAAATATACAATATTGTCTATCCATTTTCTTAGACTTAATTTCTTAGCGCAAGGTCTGTTAAGGTCAAATAATGACTTTATGATTGATGACATTGTCTGTCATACATTGATGCTTTATGTGGGATATTTTCCAGGCTACAATGGTCTTAATAGTTTACGTCTTTTTCATTTACTTCATAGATCGCATGGTTCATTCTACCATGAAGTGTTGAAGGTCATTGTTTAGCTTATAAATAGATAAACTAATTGAAGCTATGACATTTTTGTCCGCTAACAATTGAACAAGGCAATGTATGAAAACGCAAAGATTTACTGGCGAGTGGCTATACCTTAAGTACAAAATTTTTAAGGTTCTCACTTATAATTAACACAGATAAAGACGAGATAAGGATGAGTAATATATCTTCGAGTTTTACTCTATGTACTTATATAACAATATACTTCCTTAATATTATTGTTAAATGTTTTGTCTAAATCCAATATGATAATGATTACATAGACGCATTCGTATTCCAAGGATCATTACGATAAAATAGAGAAAAAAATCACTTCGATAAAACTACAAAAATCTTAAGTTCGATATAAAAAATTATTATTAGATTTCTAATCGCTTTGTGGAGAAACAATATATCAGATGTTCTAGTTCTAATGGTCAACTAATGTCGACAAATAACGAACATTCAAGTGGAACTACAAGGTGTGTTTTTTAATATGCTTTTATCTGACAAACTCAAACACCTAAGTCTCTTCAACAACATAGTTCCCGTTGTTCGAATAAAACAGCAGAGACGTTGTAGAATATCGTATAAAAGGTATTAAAATTTTCCTTAATGAAAAGCGGTCCGGCATTGTCAAGTGGTTAAAGCAATCGACTCGTAATCCAAGTTTCGAATTCCTGTCACACCAAACATGCTCGCCCTTTCAGAGGTGAGGGCATTATAATATGACAGTCAATCCCACTATTCGTTGATAAAAGAGGAGCCCCAGAGCTGGTGGTGGTTAGTGATGACTAACTGTTTTCTCTCTGGTCGTATACTGCTAAATTATGGACAGTTATGGCAAATAACCCTCGTGTAGCATTGCGCGAAATTAAAAAACAAACTAGACAAAAAGCTAAAATAGTATAAGAAAAGATACCCGACAATTTTATCAGTCAGGAAGCTTGCTTAACATATTACTACCTGGATCTAGAAGCAATTATCATAGTTATAAAATGTGGTTAATGACACGATCACATATTATCAAAATTACTAATTTTTTGTGATGATAGAACATGCCGATCTTTATTTGAAATGATGCAATCTAATACGTACTATGTTTTCTTTCTGCTAAGAACATGGTTAGATAACTTGAGATCTTTTTTTGTTTTTGTATGGCATTTGTTACGAAACACTTTAACAATTTTCGAAACGTTGTCATGAGTATGACGTACTTTTCTAACAGAACTGAGTACGCAGGTAAAACAGCGAGAAAATAAAATAGATTTCAGGAACAACTAATAAAAGCTAAAACATTTATATTATATGTAGAGTGTAGAAGAAAACCATTTGGCTAAGTCTGACACATTTATGTCCCACAGTGAGTGAACGATAATTTCGAGCTGACAAAAATTCGGTGGTCGATTTTCCAAATTATATATACACTATCTAGCTTATTGTGTGGCTTTACACAAAAATTAACGAGCAATCAGCTTTAAAGCTATAAAATATTTGTAGTTTTAATGTAAATTTAAAAGCTTATTTTACTTTTCAATTTTAGCCCTAATTGTAAGTTTTCAATTTTAGCCCTAATTGTAAGATGCTCGTATGTAAAACTTGATTATATGTGCATGACTTTTAAACACTAAGTCGCATACAGTGTTGACAATATATTTAAACTAGTATCTTTCAAAGGTAACACATGCTTAATTACATATTTTAAAATTGTTGTTTTTATATATTTAGGGTTTAAATTATAATATGTCGCAAGAATGCTAGAATAGGGCATTTTGTGAAATAAAATTGAAACTCAATAAACTTACTGTTTAAGCAGTGCATTATTTACTTTTACTTTTAAACCTGATGCTATCAAAAGCTGATGGATAATGTTGTTTAATGAAATTCGAACCATTTCTAAAATAAAAAAACAGGATTTCTGTTACTTTTAATATTCTCGATACAAATGTGACTACCTCTCTCAGAAGCAGCTAATTTTTAAAAATATGCTAGCTAAAATTGAAAAATGTTAAATATCATAAAACAATCCACTCTAAGCAACTAAAAAGGCAAACAGATAGAAGAATGAGCTTAAGAATTTTTTTTACACAAATAGCTAAAAAGCGTTTCACACTTTGTTACTTGTTGGCTTCTATTTCAGCTTATAAACAATACAAACAATATCGTATAATTTTGCCTTTGGTTATTAGAAAAGTGTCATGTGATTCATTGGTATGTTGAAGACTTGAAACCCAAAACTGAACTAATGTTAGATAACACGCGACCCTTTCAGTGTTACTAATTTTTAATACACATTTAAAAATTTAATTTGAATATATGTTACTCAAAATTAACCCTAAAATATTTTAAACAGTCATAGTTTTTATTGTGGGTCAAAAATACCTGTCATTGACTATTCATTCCTGTCATAAGAGTACAGTGTGATTGCATGGAAATACTATAGTGAATCACATTTTTCTGAAATATAAATTGTATATGTTGATTAAAAACCAAGCAGTTTATTAGGTTTTCATGATGGATATTAAACCAATTTTTCTGAGTAAATTTCGCGCAGTTAGGTATTTGTGAGATCTGTTGTTTAGCTGTTTTCTTAAAGCTACTACAGTCTGTACCGCTTTTGAATCCGTAGAATGTCGCTTTAATGTTTAAAGTAATTTATTTTCTCTCTTATACTTGATGTTTCTCATTCCTCATCCAAAGAGAAGATACTTGCTCTCAGGTATTACTTGAATTTGTGTATTACTTTTTTTAATATATTCACGAAAAGCAAAACTGTTTTTTCTTCCAGCAATAAGTTAATACGAAATAAAATGTAATGTACGTATGTATGTGTAAGTGTGTGTGTATGTCTATTAAGCAAAAAGAATAATTTGAGCACACTTCATAAATGCTATAAAGATTTTACACATTTGTTATTTTCTGATTACTACGTTTAAAGGTTTTACTATGAAAAAAAAAAATAAAGCGTTTCTCAGTTTACCTTGAGACGGCAGCATATGTTTGCAATTTTCACAAATTTTGAGGGAATTTGTTATTAGTTACAAGGTATGTATTTTACAGAAATACTCATTGGAAAATTCATCACTATATTACTCTCTACGGCAACTTTTGCATCGAAGACAAATTTATTCATTGAATATCTAAAGCCATATTTAAGTTTAGCGAAATCATATTTTCACAGATTACCTCTAAATATACATGTATATAGCTAAAGCATGTCTTCATAACCACGAAATCAAGAATTACTGTGTACTCGTTAGCAGGGTTTCATCGATAGTACTGATTTTTTTTTCTCAAAAGAATGCTCGAGGGAGTCAAGGGAATGGAAGAAAATCGCTTCCATTTATCTTTAAGATTTCAAGAAGCATCCTCTGTAAAATCATTCAAGAGTAGAATACGCTAAAGGAACGAACTTCCATCTTATTAGCAACAGTACAAATCATGCTTCCTCCGCACGAAAGCTCCAGACAACCTTCTCAAAACATAGTTACAAATTAAGGCTACTTATTTATAATATTAAATCAGAAACTACTGCAAAAGAAAGTATGTATGATGATATTTCTCTATTTATCAACCTTGCTGTAGCTCAAAAGGCCCAATCGATTGAGCGAATCAGGAAATGCGGTCTCGACCAATCTCTGTCCTTCCTTCCCCGCAAACAAGTGGACTTTTCCTTGAGGGTTATAAGCATGAAGGAGGGGCCACCGTTGGATCTGTTGAAGCCCTGTTTTCAGCAAGTCTTTACTTTAACTCATCTAGGCTTATAAAGCTTTGTTTTTTCCAGTTGATGTGCATATAAAGAATTATTTTTCCAATAAGTTATTTCTAAAAGAAATCATAAGAGCAGACGTTTTATTTTTCTGTTAATTTGATTGACTTCTACAAAATTAACATGCGTTAATATTTAATAACAATGAAAATATTTGAGAAAATGATTGGAAAATTTCATGACATTACTTTGTCGTCAGATGATTAGTTGTGGGTGTAGTATCTTAGTGGCAACAATTTAGATCACTGAAGTAAAGGTAAGAAACGATTTAATTAATTTATCTAATGTGTGATTTTAAACAACTCATGTCTTTGTTTAATATGATATTAGAGATGGTCTACAAATATTAACATTTACTTAGCAATGTAAGAAGGGTAGAAAAGGCTTTTGCTTGATACTTAAACCATATTACAAGAAAAAGCCATTTTTTTCTTTTGCTAAGTACAATATATAAAATATTTATGGTCGAAATATATTTCCATACACATAAAATGAAAACGTCAATGATATCATCATCAGTTGTAAGTATTGTATGCCAAAATATATAAGCAAATGCGTTTTATCCTGCTAGAATATTAAATTTCTTAAACTGTATTGTTACTTAATTTTTTTTTCTTTTATATGTGCACCAAACTTCAACTTACCTTGTCATCTTAATTTCACTTTAAGTTTAAATTCATGCAGAGAAAGAAAAGTTTCTTGAAGATATCATTAAATAGGCGTAGCTGTAACAAACCTTAATATATTAAAATTATGTTAGACATAAATCATGAAGTATTAATAAATTCGTTTTGACATCACAACAACAGCTCTTTATTTGTTGTTTTATTTATTAATAACTTCTAAAATATATATTATTATAAAGTTAAACTACATTTTAGTCGAAACCGTTTTCTTATAAAGCCAGATGTTATCTGATATTTATCTTTCGCTATCGCTATGAGTATTCGCAGCTATTGAGTATTACCTTGACATCTATATCAGATACAAATAAGAGGAAATTAAAACTTAGGATAATTTACAACAAGTAAAAGGTTACACAGAAGCAGCGTATTCTGTGGCTCTAGAGATTTTGTTCCAGTTGTTTCAGTCTACCAAGCTGTATGACACGTATCAGATGTTAGCTGGGAGGTTAACCTAACTGTTTTCATTTAAATAAGGCAAAAATTCAACACTTCTTAAGTGCCGTCTCGGAATAGGAGGTATTTGGTATTTGATTTTGAAACATTATACATTGCAAACAATGCCTAACTGCACAGAATAAAACACAAGTAGAAAGTGATTAGGGTCCGGCGGGACCAGGTGGGTTAAAGCGTGCGACTCGTAAATTGAAACAGACTGCAACTATTTGTTGTAAAAAAACACACAAGTGTACAGGATGACGTCCTGAAACATCGTCCTTCACATTTGTGTATTTTACTACAGACATTTGCCGTCAATTTCTTTTACTCATAATGAATACTCTGCTAAAACGAATACTTTGTGATCTCAACCATAAACTAATCTTCAGCTTTCAAAATCAAAGCTTAATTTAATGTTTGTTAAAAAGTTATGTCTTTGGAACATCAGATGAGGTACAGGAAAGTAAGAAGGTGGCAGGCTTTTGTTCAGATTAAAAGTTTAAAAGTACCATAAAACTTTAAAAAAATATTAAAGGGAGTGGCCGCCTTTATTTATCAGCTGTAATAACACAAAACGATATATTATTATTATAAAATGCTATAATCGAAACAAATGTATAAGATTAGAAAGAAAAGCACTTGTTCGGCTTGATTTATGAAAACATTTCATACAGAGTACATGCATGTAACAGAAGTAAAAAGGGTAATAACAGGGATATGTTAGAGTGAATGACTTAGCTGAGAGAGAGATGCGAAGAAGAAAATGAAATCTTTATGCTGGTAATAACAGTAAAAAACGTCAATTTATTATTTATAGTGGTATGAGTCAACACCTGACTGAAATAAGTAGGTAAAACCGTAATAAAGATGAAGAGAAAGCGTTGTGCAAGTATGATATGATTGAAAGAAAGCGATGTCAGAATCGGTCCAAAATAATGAACCATATGAAAAAAAAAATTCACATTTTGTCGAATTAAGGTAAGAGAGAATAAAATGAAAGATAATAAACATCGTTAATAATGTTCATAACATTCATTGAATTCACTATTTCTTATAAAATTTTGAGTATAAAGAAGGTACTCTTAAAATCAAACAACTGGCTTGCCCAATTCTGTCAATATTGCCATTAGTAAACATACAGACAGATAGGACTGGATATATTACACGCAGTGGTTTTTCAAAATGATGAGAGAAGTATGTTGTAGGTTAAACCACCAAAGACTACAGATATATTCTGTTGTGGATACAACGTTTCGGGTAATGTCTTTCTTCAGATATCACTAACAGAACAGAAAATCCGTGCATTGCTGGTTGATCAGCATGTGCCCATCCGGTCCCTGTCATTGACCACACCCTTGGAGGCTGTAGCCATCCGTATCAACTTGGGTTGTACCATCAGTATTTGCTCTCTATACCTTACTCTTGAAACGCATTATAATAAATCAGACATCGATACCCTCATTTAGAAACTGCCAACCCTCTTTTAATCCTGGGAGATTTCAATGGGCATAATCCCCTCTGGGGTGGCTCCCGTATTGATATGAGAAGGCGTGCCATAGAGGATATGCCTTTGAACCACAAACAGGTTCTATTCAATACTGACTGTTACACATATTTTCATGCACCCAGTCAGTCATTTACAGCTATAGATCTTTCTGTCTGTTCCCATTCGATACTCACTCACTTTTCCTGGGAGGTTGAGATCAATCTACGAGGTAGTGATCATTTTCCCATCATATTACGAGAGATTGGCCATGATCAGTACCACCCGACCAATGTATTCGGTGGAAGCTGGTTCAGGCCAACTGGCCTTCTTTCACTACTTTCTCGGAACTTGATCCTACCAATTTTATGTGAATCATCCATAGGTGATTGTATAGCAGCAGTAACCAAGAGTATTATACAAGCTGCTACTCGATGCATCCCTAAAACCTCTACATGTTCCCCACGGCATCCTCGCCCTTGGTAGAATTCTGCCTGTTATATAATACGAAAAACTTAGAAACGTGCTTGGGATAAATTTCGAAGATACCCCACGCTTTCAAACCGCATTGCATTTCAGCAAGCATGTGCACACGCTCGGCAAGTTCGACGTCAAAGCCAAAAGGAATCTTGGACTAAATACACCTCCAGCATTTCTTAAACCATCAGCACAAAAGTTATATAGGATAAGATCCAGATGGTGAGTGGAAGATATAATTCTGCCCCCTCTCTATCTTAATATCTGATGGCCACGAACTTGCAGATGCACAGAGTATTGCCAATACTCTTGGGAACTTTTTCTTTCGTGTATCTAGCTCTTCGAACCTATCCCTTTCCTTATTAGCCATTAAAACACAGGCGGAGCATCTGCCTCTTTCCTTTTCAACTGATCATTCCTTTGACTACAATCGCCCTCTTACACTGATGGAACTCAAACTTGCAATTCATCAGTCTGGCAATACATCAGTCGGACCTGATAATATACATTATGAGATAATACGTTACCTTTCCCAGAACTCTCTTATTATTCTCCTAGCTGTCTTTAATCGAATGTGGCAGGAAAATGTCTATCCAGATGCTTGGCGACAAGCTATCATACTCCCTATTCTGAAACCTGGGAAGGATCCAAAGATTCCTTAGGAATTACCATCTCCAATTGTTTTGACAAGTTGTCTCAGTAAGATCTTAGAGAGAATAATTAATGCTCGCCTCGTTTGGTTTCTTGAATCAAACAACATCCTCTCATCTACTCAGTGTGGGTTCCGAAGACAATGCTCTACGATAGACCACTTAATTTGCCTTGAAACATTAATGAGATAAGCCTTTTTAAGGCGAGAACATCTTGTTACTGTTTTTTTTATTTAGAAAAAGCTTACGATACAACATGGAGATATGGCATCTTACGAGACCTTTACTCATATGGATTGCGTGGCAACTTACCACTTTTCATCAAGCCAATTCTTAATGAAGCGCCTATTCCAAGTCCGTGCGGGCTCAACACTTTCTCATTTTTTCCCACAGGAACTTGGAGTCCCTCAGGGCTGCATTCTGAGTGTCACACTTTTCATTATAAAGATTAACGCCATCAGTGAACAGCTACCCCTACAGTTGCAAACGGTCTTTTTGTTGATGACTTTCACATCTCATGTTAGTCATCAAACATGAGGTTTATTGAACGGCAGCTACAAACTGCAATCAATGAGATACTGAAGTGGACCATGGCAAATGGTTTTAAACTTTCACTCTCTAAAACCGTTTGTATACATTTCTGCCGCAAACGGGGAATCCACCCAGATCCAGAACTCCGTCTTAATGATGTTGTACTTCCTGTCGCCCTGAAGCAAAATTCTTAGGTCTTATATTTGATTATAAATTAAATTTTATATCGCGTGTGTGTGTTTGTGTGTTTTTCTTATAGCAAAGCCACCTCGGGCTATCTGCTCAGCCCACCGAGGGGAATCGAACCCCTGATTTTAGCGTTGTAAATCCGGAGACATACCGCTGAACTAGCGGGGGGCTTTTATATCGCATATCAAACAACTTCGTATCAAGTGTCTTAAAGCATTGAACATTCTCCGTGTCCTCTCTTCTACTTCTTGGGGAGCAGATCGATACTCAATGCTCAAAATTTATCGTGCCCTCGTCCGATCCAAACTCGACTGTAACTCTGTGGTTTATGGTTCTTCTAGAATCTTATCACTGAAAATGTTTGATCTTGTCCATCACCAGGGCCTTCGACTTTGCATTGAAGCTTTTCGTACTTCTCCCGTGAAAAGTTTGTATGTGAAATCTCATGAACCCCAATCTATATATTCGTCGTTTGCAACTGTCTCTAATGTATGCTTCCGAATGTCAGTTCGTACCATAGCATCCTACCTGGTGTTGTGTTTTCCAACCACAATGGACCACACATTTTAATAACAGAAAATCTGTCATTGTTCCTTTTAGTCTCCGTATCCAGGTGCAATTAAAAGAATTGAATTTATCCTTGAATAACATTTCAGTTTCTTCAAATCAGCTTATTCTACCATGGCAAATTACTGTCTTTAATTGTAACCTATCTTTTAGTTATCTGAGGAAAGCAGATACACCCGATTGGAAATATCGCTCTTTCTTTGCTGAACATCTTTCAAATGATCCATCCATTTCAATATATACAGATGGTTCTAAATCGGGTGACTCAGTGAGCTCTGCCATCGTTTGTGACAGTTCGATTGTGGCACACAGACTCCCTCCTACAGTTTCTGTTTTCACTGCCGAATTGTATGCCATCTCTCTTGCCCTAAAACATATTGAAATAATCAATATACAAATTGTACAATATATATGGACTCACTCAGTTGTATATTGGCCATGGAATCATTCCATGATAGTCACCACCCTCTTCTCATCAATATCGAAAACAAACTGGCCCATCTTTCTCTCTCATCTTTCTCCATCCAATTCTTTTGGATACTAGGTCATGTTGGTACTTGTGGGAATGAGCTGGCCGACAGAGCAGCAAAGTCTGTCTGTTCTGGATCTATCATCCCAATACCCATTCCATACGTGGACTATGGTCCAGTTATCAAATACAGACTGTACACCAGATGATAGGCAACCTGGAATGAGCAACACAATAACAAGTTTTTTTCAAATCAAACCTTTGGCCCTCTTGCTTCTGTAAGGATCGAAGAGAGGAGGTTGTTTCGGCAAGGCTACGCATTGGTCACAGTTTTTTAACCCATCACTTCCTTTTATCTGGTACTGCTGCTCCAATGTGTGGTCTATGTGGCACTCAGATCACAATCATCCATATTCTATTATCACGCCGTCGTTATAGCCTAGAACGACAACACCATTTTAAAGATATTTGTAAGGTAGGTTTACCCTTGACTTTGGCCCATGTTGATACTGCCCATCTCACTCATGTTTTTACATTTTTAAGAGCCATTGGTTTTTTACACTTAATTTAAGGTTTTTTATCGGACTACATAGTGTTTTAGCATGATTTCTTTTACACATTTCAATTTCTCTTTTCACTTGGACCCAGGATTGGAAAGGCCAACTTCAGGTGACTGACTGCAAATTCGATCTTGATGCTTTGGTCTTTCTAGCATGCCTTAATTTTAAACATTTTAATTTTTATTTTTCTTTTGAACTGAACCCAAAACTGGAAAGGACAACTTCAGGTGACTGACAGAAAAGGTGTACTTTTTGCAATCTTCCTGGCAGTTCCTAATTTTACATATTTTACTTTTTATCTTAATTGTTCTATTTTTATACTATACCACATCTTGTCTGGCACAGGTAGCCTTGTAGCTTTGTGCCAATAAGCATTGAATACTTACCTACCTACCTAGTAAATATATGAAAAAGAGCATTGTTCGAAACATTTTATCCATCCACAACTGTTGTCGTTGATAGATTAATCTATCAACATATTTGTCGTAGAGTTAAACTAATTATATTCTTGGGTAAGATACCAAATATGTGTGATACATATTTTGTCCAAGATAGCAAGCACAAAATGGAGAGGTGAGGTTTTAATGCACTTGTTACTTAAATCTTTTTTATGTTTTATGTATTATTATAGTTTGAATTACTTATAGGAAACACGTTATAATAATTGCAATAAAGGTAGATATAATGACAACAATTTTACTTTTGCAGAAATAAAAAGCATGCTATTTATCTATTCATTGAAACACTAAACAGAAAAATTGTGAGAATTTTCCGCGAGGTAGTTTAACAGCTTAAAGACAAGCCGTTGTGTCTTACTTTGAGCCATTTTAATAATTTACATCACGATAAGTCATCGAAGGTTTGCAGAAATATAACGTTAAACATAAAATTTTGATTCACAGCAATGAATTGTGCACGAATAATCCATTTCTTAGCTACTGCTAAATATCAAGCATCCAGTTTTGTTATTCGTGCATATTTTTCTTGTTTAATTCAATGCAGAACGGTAAATATTGATACATCAACAAGACACGAAAGAAATAATAAGAATATTTAAGAAATCAGTAACAGGTCTAAATGTAAATCGAAACTTTAGAGAATACTCTGAAAAGAAAAATCTTTCTTGAACCATATGCTCTCTCATAGATTTAATTTAGATAAATAATTTGAAATTTGAATACATCCAACTTTGTCGTTTGGATTTTAGAGAAACGTATTCTACTTATTTAGGCTTGACCCAAAGAATTTCCAATATGTGTATATACACTACATGGACAAATGTGTGTGGACACTCCTTCTAATTAGTGAGTTCGGCTATTTCAGTCACATCCATTGCTAACAGGTGCATAAAATCAAACTTCACAGACAAACATTGGCAGTGGAATGTGTCGTACTGAAGAGCTCAGTAACTTTCAACGTGGCACTGTAATAGGATGCCGTCTTTCCAACAAGTCAGTTCGTCAAATTTCTACTCTTCTAGAGCTGCCCCGATCAACTGTAAGTGCTGTTATTGTGAAGTGCAAACGTCTAGGAACAACAACAGCTCAGCCACGAAGTGGTAGGCCACACAAGCTCGCAGTCGGGACCGCCGAGTGCTGAAGCACGTAGTGCGTAAAAGTCACCTGTCCATAGTTACAACACTCATTACCGATTTCTAAACTGCCTCTAAAAGCAACGTCATTACAAGAATTCTTCGTCGGGAACTTTATGAAATGGCTTTACATGGCCGAATAGCCGCACACAAGCCTAAGATCACCATGCGCAGTGCCAAGCATCAGCTGGAGTGGTGTAAAGCACACTTCGCTATCTGGCAGTCTGACAGACAAATCTGGGTTTGTCGGATGCCAGGAGAACGCTACCTGCCTGAATGCATAATGCCAACTGTACCAGTTTTGTGGAGGAGAAATAATGGTCTGGAGCTGTTTATCATGGTTTGTGTTAGGATCTCTAGTGCCAGTGAAGGGAAATTTTAATGCTACAGCATACAATGACATTCTGAGGAATTGTGTGCTTCCAATTTTGTGGCAACTGTTTGGGGAAGACCCTTTTTCGTTTCAGCATGACAATACTCCTGTGCACAGAGCGAGGTCCATAAAGACATGGTTTGCCAAGGATTTTGTGGAAGAACTTGACTGTCCTGCACAGAGCCCTGACCTCAACCCTATCGAACGTCTTTGAGATGAATTGGAACGCCGACTGCGAGCCAGACCTTCTCGCCCGACATCAGTGCCTGATCTCACTAATATTCTTGTGGCTGAATAGGAGCATATCCCCGTAGCCATGTTCCAAAATCTAGTGAAAAGCATTTCCAAAGGAGTGGAGGGTTTTTCAGCAGCGAAGGGGGACCAACTCCATATTAATGCCATTGGTTTTGTAATAAGATGTTCAACAAGCACATATGGGTGTGATGGTCGGGTGTCCACATACGTTTGGCCGTGTCACACACACACACTTTAACACAGTGAAGAGTTTATTAGGCTCCCATCCTTTTTGTTGGAGCTTTAGTAGACTGTAATCTACTAAATGTTATGTGTACATACACGTAGAAATTAATGTATCTATAAAATAAAAAGCCTAAAGTTGGACCTCTTGACAATTGGAAGGATATTTCTAGTAGCTGAAATCTTCTTTATAGAGACAAACAATGGTTTTTTAAGAACAAAGTAGATCCAGGTTCGAGACATTTAATGTTTATTTAAGAGACATCAATTATTTAGGTAAAATATTTAACAGCTAAATCAAAAACATTAAGTTCCATAGTGGCACAATGATATGTCTGCGAACTTACACTGCTAAAAAGCGCGGTTCGATAATCTTGGTGGGCAGAGCACAGGTAGCTCTTTGTGTAGCTTTGTGTATAATAAAACAAAAAGAAAAAACAGAACCATGAAAAAGACATATATGAACCAGATGAATAACGTTTAAGAAACAGATGACATTTCAGAAGTATCTAATAACCGAAATGTTTGGAAAATAATAAATATTAGATTCCTTTATCATATGTTGCTTGGTAATATTACTGTTCTGTGTAGTGTGAGAACGTATCGTGATTTAATTTTTAAAAGTATTACTCATTTCTAGGTTATAGTGTTTAAAATTTATATAAATATTTTTGTTTTACATCTTAAAAATTGATTTGGTAAACATAAAAATTATAATGTATCTATTTATAAGAAATATTGCAATAATTTCTTACACATTGAAGAACTCAAACAGTTACCATGGCAAGGCCTAGCATGGCCAGGTGGTCAAGGCACTCGACTCGTAATCTTAGGGTCGCGGGTTCGAATCCCCATCGCACCAAACCTGCTCGCCCTTTCAGCCGTGAGGGCGTTATAATGTGACGCTCAATCCCACTATTCGTTGGTAAAAGTGTAGCTCAAGAGTAAGCGGTGGATGGTTATGACTAGCTGCCTTTCCTCCACTGCTAAATTAGGGCTGGTTATCGCAGATAGCTTTTGTGAAGCTTTGCACGAAATTCAAAACAAACCAAACCAAAGCCATGGCAAATTAAAAAAAATACACAAAAGATATATAGTAAATCATTAGGGTGTTAAAGGGATTAGAGAAAGCAGCAACTCACCAGCACTCAATGCCAGCTTTTGGTCTGCTATTATGTGATCGATTAAATGGGATTTGACAGTCCCCCTAAAAATATACGCGCAACTAAAAGTGAGGGGAGAATTTTTGAGGCCACCGTACACAAACCATGAATCTTTCGATTTATAGTCTTGGCACATTCACAATTAAATCATGCAAGTGACTTTGATGAATCAGAAGATTAGTCTTCAGTGATGTCACTTGGTTGTTTTAATTCATACAGTTTGCTGTTATAGTAAGTTTTTTCTTAAACGAACTGGATGATATAATACTTTGTATTTTAGAACACAGATATTGCTACCACGTCAAGATATAAGCTTATGTTTTACTTTGTTATTTCTCCATTTCTAACTTTACCTTTTACAGCAATAAACAACGGCTGGCAGACTCAAAATAGTAAAAGTAGAAATGTTTAATGTTTCCAGTAATGCCTAATATTCAAGTTACGTGAGTTTCATAGTCAAGCTTCTTAACAAAGGTGATTCGTGTTTCCATAAAATTTTCTTACTTTTCATAGGCGATAGATTTGACAGTAAATTAAATCCAAATAATTATCAAGAAAATTAATCAGCCCATTTCACCCATTGCACAATGTACTTCCATCTTAGTTTCCAGAAAATAAACGAAAAATTTATGGTGATTGTCTTAATATTAGTTTTTCTTTAATACTAACTGTGCTATAGTTTATTTACCATAGTTATATTACATTTTAAAAGATTCAGGCCTTAAACCAATAGTTTAAGTTTAAACTGAATCAGTTTGATTTGAATTTCGCGCAAAGCTGCACGAAGTTTATATACTCTAACCGTCCTTAATTTAGAAGTGAAAGACTAGAGGAAAGGCAGCTAGTCGTTACTATCCACTGACAAATCTTGAGCTTTTTAGCTAAAAATAGTGGGATTAACCGTCATTAATAACGTGGAGGCGTTATTATATGATGAGAATATTTGGTGAGAGAGAAGGGAATTTGAACTCGCAACCCCACAGATTGCGAGTCACCCATTCTGCTCACTTAACCATGAACTGAATCACAAAAAAACAGATCAAACTGACTGTTTTGACAAAACAAGTTTCTGAATTAAATAAGCCATTAACGTTTTAATTTACTAATTTAAGTCAATATAAATAATGCAACTACTTGATTCTTGTACAAACATTTAAAACGGTTAAAACTATAAATATGGATTACGTGTTTATTATATATCAACATTACAATTGTTTACCTCGTATTACAGATATTCTATTTTGTTGATTTTTAGTTATTATCTCAGTTATTGTACGTGAAAATTTTATTTATCCTTTTAGCTATAACAAGTGAAACATATCATAAAACCCAGATAAAAATCGAAATGTTATACTTCTTTTGTTTTAGGCACATTAGGCAAGTTGTAATACTTGTGAGAGTTTTTCTTCAAGATTGTATATTATTTTACAGACTAACAAAACACTCTAAACTTGTGTTTGTACACAATGAGTATAAACTCGGAAGTTATTCTTGGCCATATTCCAATAGCTTCACACATTAATTAGTTAAGTAGCATCACAGGTAGGTTATAATAGTACTCATTGTAAAGTAAACATTTTGCTTTATTTATTTAGTGTTCCCCGCTAGTACAGCAGTAAGTCTACGGGTTTACAACGTAAAAACACTATTCTATGAAGTTATATGTTTCATAAGAAGTGAAAAAGGAAACATGACAGGATTCAAATTCCGACTTTGTTTGCTATATTTTATAAGGTATGAAATGAAAATTTGGACATTTTAGAAATAGTACGTTAGAGCATCATCATCTTAACCTATAATAGTAGATATATTCCAAATGAATAACATTGTCTTGTTATAATATATTTTTCTAAACTATTTATAAGCCAGATTGTTTGTAGGTGTATGGCTGGTTTAAAAGGCCCGTGTAATATACGAATAAACAACAAAATCAATATTACTCTTAATCCCACAAGCAACTGTTGAAGTTTTTCTGTGAGAGTATTTTAACCTTTCTTGTTTTGTTAAACCTAAACAATGAGTCTCATATCTTTTAGGACTATAAGTTACTCAATGTGATGCAATATGTAACGCCATTGGTAATAAACAATATATGAATAAATCGACAGTTTGAGAAATAAACTAAATTGTTTAAATCTTTTCTAACACAACAGAGAAAATATGTAGCTATGATTTTAATAATATTAGAGAAAGAACTGGTTTTATAAGCAAAATATCAATCGTAAATAAGATAAGCTGTTTAAATGTGATTAATTTATTTAAGTTAAAAATGAGTTTCATCATTCATTTATAAAAATGATAGACACTACGCCATACTAGTAATTTAATCTCATAAAAGTTAAGTCTAATAACTGACTCAGGATGATCAAGATTTAAGAATAAAATAATTAAACTTCCGTCATATTCGCTTTGGTGTAATATTTGAAATGCTTCAGAACAGATTAGGGTTAACATTACTCAATAGTTTTTGTAGTGGTATTTCTTGGTTGTTTATTTATGAGCTTAGGCTTACTTACATAAAAAGTATATTTAAGCAAGATAACTGTTGATAAATGTTTATAAAATACACTCACATTTTTTTAAAAATAACATCGATTGGTTGGACAAATGTTCTAATTATCGTTTAATGGAAATACTTCAAGCTATTATTGTCTTATGTCGAAGGAATGAAAATGAGAGTTTAGGAGTAATTAGAATAACAAATGTGCACAATAAAGAAGCCGTGTACGAAAACAAATATCATTTTGAAATTAACTATGATAGTCTTTATATTCTATGGCATATTTATTAATTTATTCTTTATATTATGTGATATGTTACCTCAAGTTAAATATTGAACATTTTGTAGAAATACTGTGAAACATCAGTGATTTTGAAAGAAAGAGAGGTTATATTCTGAAAATTTACTAAGTGATTTTGAAAAGAAGAAAATTCATATATATGCCAAAGAATATTTTGTGCGAATTGTTTTGAAAGAATAAAGCGACTCAAGTTGACCAAGTATGCGTAAATGACAATTAATCTTTTATGTGTGCTTATGTTATCTATTATTTTCTACTAATTTATGGATAGAAATAATTTGCATCAGATTCTAGAATATTCTGTACTTTATACGTAAGGATAGTAGCTTATAAAAATATTAGCAAAGTTCTTTTTCAAGACATTTTTTATTTGAAGTTTTCCTTCAATGGGTCACTAGCGAGTTTACAACCTTATAAGACTAAAATCAGGCATTCGGCTCCCCGCAGTGGTCAGAGGCCAGATATCCCATTGTGCAGCTGCACACTATAACAAACAAACAACTTTGGTCTCCCGTGGATAGCGATGCGTTTGTGGACTTATAGTGCCAATAATCGTGTTTCGTTGCTTGCAGCGACAAGAGCACAACTTTTGTGTAGTTTTGCTTATAATAACAAGATGAAAAAACTTCAATATGTTTAGTAGTTATGACTATCAATTATATGATAGGTTTTGAAGATAAAAACTAATATACAGATTTCTTGAACACACTCTTTGACAGGATATAAACTTTTATTCCAGGTTTCACAAATAGAAAACAAATTAGCTTATCAGTCTGCCTAATGGCAACATAAGAGTTTGAAGAAGGTATAGCAACTTGTACGCCATAATGAGAGTAGAAAATTACATATGTTATATCGTTAGACATCTGCTCGTACTCTTAAGGGAATTATAAGATGAAAGTATTGTGTATTCAGGCCATATATAATACAACGAAGCAATGTACGCGTATATATTGTTTTAATAATTAGTACCTATGTTAACAGTGCAGATGTTAAAAATTGAGACGATAAATATAGTTTTCACACTCAGTAGGAGCTAAACTAAAGTTGTGTAGCATTCTTTGAAACTATTTAAGCCTACATTTAATACTGAAAAATAGGTTTTGAACATTAGTTTTGATTAAATTTTAAAAAATAACATCGAAAAACATATAATTTCCTACAGATAAGATAATTTGTTTTAAGAGCACTGATTTAACCTGTGGTATTTTCTAATATTTCCAGCACATAATATTACGCACATGAAAATTATTTTCATACATTACAAAAGAAGATTGCTCAAATCTCAATATGTTTTATTTTTGGCAAATGTACAAACCGACACTAATATAATTCTTCACGTGACATATTCATAATTAATGATCTGTATATGTTGTTTTTGTTACGAATAGTAAATGAACACTGAGCGAAAGTTACATTTTATTTGTAAAGTAAACTTATATTTGTTATGAACATAAAAATTCTTACAAATATTTATAACACACATATGTGACTAAACATCAATATTTTCAATCCATTCACTTTTAAATATTCACAAATGTCTTTCTCCCGATGTATTTCTACATTGTGTGAAATAACTTATGTATCAGCCAATTAAAGGCAGTTGCAATTATTCTGTTTCTTGCGATTCTTCCACTAAAATTAAACAAGCGTGAAAATCAACGTCATGCATGAGAAAGCATTCTAGTTAAAGGAAGGCATACAGTTAAACCACGTTTAAGTTCGCCTGGTAGTTCCTTGTAGCAGAAGGTAGGTAAATTAATTGACTTTATAATTGAACTAAAAACAGAATGGAGGATATTTATGTGATGAACAGGGTTTACTGGAAAATTGTTAGAATAACCAGTTTGACATCAAAGCTCAAAATATGCCTCTAGTAGATTACAGTTAATTTTTAATTGAAATAGAAATCAACTTAATACTTAAATACTAGATTTAGTTCGTTTTGGTCTTAGAAACGAGGCAAGTTTTTACAGGAGAGACCATATGTAAGTTGCATATATTTCAGATATTCTAGGTTTACAATATCTGATGAGATATGTAAGTGAATTTTGGATTTCGTGAAATTATGTATAAAAAACAAACAAACTTGATCGATATTCTGTACGTTGATAATTTATATTGAAAGAAAATACCAAAAATTTTAATACAATTGCCAAAGTAAGTTAAATAACGCGAAACATAATATTTGTTTATATCTATCACGCCATCCCATAAGTAATGTCTGAAAATTTAATACAGAAAGTGCATCATCATTTCTGTCTTTGTGGAAGGCTTTAATGACTAAAATGTGTAGTAGGACGTGTATCAAAATATTCAGACAAATATAAGAAACTAATCCAACTCCACTTTTTCAGATAATTAATCAAATAAACTCTTATGAAGATGGATGTGTCCGAGGAGCACACTAGGCATATATAATGGTCTATGAGTTTAAAAAACTCATAAAAAACATTTAAAAAACATTTAGTGCAGCAGAAACTATATTAAACTCAACAATACGACCTGAACGTGACGCATCACTTAGCTGTAGTCACCTGATCTGAACTTTTGAAACATATTCGACATTTTCTTTCACTGAGAGACTACTCACCATAAACATCTTGAATGTTTCACCAAGTGCAGATTGTGCTGTAACAGATCAAAAGCTAGAACAGAAGCTTAATTCAACCTATTCAACAGTTCATCGTCATCTTCAACAGTTTGAAAAGGTGTCAAAACTTGGAAAATGAGTCCCTCGTGATTTGACAGAAGCCAACCTTAGAGCAAGAATAGACATTTGCACTTCTCTGCACTCTCGTGTACGTAAATCACCTTTCCTGCTGAATTATGGATGGCTAGCGCAGGTAGCCTTAATGTAGCTCTGCGAGAAATTCAAACGAAACCAAACTATTCTCAACAGTTAGAGCGCTTGAACGTTGCACTGTAAGAAAAAAGGCCTGCTTTGATCAGTCGTAAAGGTGTGGTGTTACACCGGAATAATGCACGGCCCTATATAGCAAGAATCACATCTGCAGAGATTGAAAATGTAGACTGGGAAAAACTTCCACATCCTACTTATTCTCCAGGCCTTGCTCTATCTAATTATTATTTATTCCAAAGTTTGCAGAACTATCGTGATGAAAAAGACCTTGGAACACATAAAGATGTCAAAACTACCCTCTCCACATTCTTTCCTCTAAATCTTAAGAAGTTTATAGAAGTGGCATTTAGAAGCTTGCGAATCGTTGGCAGAAAGTAATTAATAATAATAGAACATACATTATTGACTAAATAATATTAAAAGCGTTTGAAATGCTTTCTCTTTTTCTGAACCTAAAATCGGACATTACTTAATGGATGACCTGATAATTGTAACATAGTATCATGAGATTTTTCTTCCTACCTTTGGCTTCTGCCTGATGTTCAATGCAAATTAAAAATACTTTACCCAATTAGGCTTAGCCCTTTCGTGTTTATTATTTGTTATGGTGTTTTTAAACGTTTAGTTTTTAAGCGGACGTTCACAATCAAACCTAATTTTAAACGCAACCATTTGTAAAAAATATAAACAATAAAGACAAATAAAGTATTACTCTTCTTTTAGAAATTCTTCAAAATATTTCTACTCTATTAACTGTTTTTGACATAAACATTATTTTTTGTTCAGAATAAACACTGAAAATATAAATAGTTTTCAAAGAACATAACTCCTAGAAAGCAACATGTTCTGATCGGTATGAGCACTGAGGAGGCAAAATAATCAAACATAAACGTTGTGATTGATATGATATTATAAATCAGAATGACTGTACATGGATTTTTCTGATCAGTATTATCACTAGGAAGGCAAAAGGATTGAACATAAATTTCTGGAAAAGCAGAATGATTGAGCACAAAAGTTCCGATAGATATGAACACAAAATTTTCAAGTGATGGAATAAAACATTGTGATTGTTGCAGAAAGATAGTTTAAAGTTAAAAAAACGAAGATATGATTGTTTATTATTACTTATTGGAGCATCTAATGATTGGTCAGAAGAACAAAAACTGAACTGAAAACATTATTCTCGTCGTGGTTTGAAACAGATGAGAGATAATGGCTACATTATTTACTGTTGTCTTTATGAATAATATTATAATAGCATTGATTAACATTATATATATACCAATGCCATTGTGTCATTGAGAATTACGTTATTGGCATGTATGGTGTTTCGTTTTTCATGAAACACAGATAGAAAGATAGATTTTACTTTAATAAGGCAGAATACACCGAATAAGATAACATGTTATCGAACTTACAAGAAAATAGATTCCCTAATAAATGGTATAGTTTGGTTATCGTGCTCAAGCTGACTTGTAACAGGAAATCAGAACAAAGTTGCTTTCTACTTTCTGACTTCTGAAAGTAGTGCCTTGAACGTAAGTTCCTTGAGTCACTTAGTTTTTCTTCTTTCACTCGTTTAGTTCATATACTAACACGATGGTTAAGTTGTTAACATCATGCTGAACAAGACCAATAAATCGATCATTTTGTCATTTATGGTCACGGAAGAACCACCTGTTCTTACGTCTTTTATTCAGTGAAAGAACTTCTACCTTATACCAAAAAACATATGATTTCCTGTAGTGCTGGTACATTGTAAAACCATTCAGGATATCATTATTGTACGCGGTTTACTTCACTAGTAATTAATTATGCAAAAAGCAAACTACTTGTTTAGTAATTTATCAGTATTTATTTTTTATTATTAAAGCTAGACAAGCTCAGGAAATACTGCAGCGTCCAAATGTATTCTCTTTTCTGTTGACTAAGAAAGTAAAATTAATCAGCAAAGTAAATGTGTATAAAGGATATACATTTACATTTAAACATTGAATTTACACAAGAAAACGATGTTTCAATTAATATTTAGTAAAGTAAAACTGAATTTACGAAATCTGATGTTATATTAATCTCAGTGAACTAGTGAGAAAGGCTAATTGAAATGTTTCTGTGAACTCTGCTACAGTTCCTTGATAGCTCATTATATAAGTAGAATACATCTTAAATCGGCTATAAACAATTAACCTTTTGATTCTTTTTACTCAATACTTCGCCGAAAAGAAAATAAATTTGAAATATTGTTTTAAAGATGCTTCGTATATGCTATCGTTCTATTGTATTTACAATCTTGCAGAGTAAAATATGTTCACTTAAGTCCAATATATTATTTTGTTTTGTGTAATTCTGTCAGCGTTACAACTATTATGCTATTTTTGTATTATATCTTGCCTCAGAACCTATAGATTAATTTCAGATTTATTGAAACTCATGAGGACCGCGGATTCGATTCCCCGTAGCACTAAACATGCTCGCCTTTTCAGCCGTGGGGTCTTTATAATGTGACTGTCAATCACACTATTCGTTGGTAAAAGAGTAGCCTAAGAGATGGTGGTGGGTGGTGATGACTAGCTGTCTTCCCTCTTGTCTTACACTGTTAAATTAGGGACAGCTACGGCAGATAGCCCTCGAGTAGCTTTGCTCGAAATTCAAAAACAAAAACAAAATCAAAACTCATTTTAGAATGTATAATCAAAACCGTCCAACAAGTCTTCGCATGTTAAATATTAAAATCTGCAAAATGAACATAAAATGAAATTAAAACTGACTTGAATTTAGGGAATGATAATTACTGCTGTACATATATACAGAAAATGGATAATATTTTAGAAATATTAAGCGATAACTAAATAGTAACTGGTAAGTATTAAAGAATTCGAGTTATACATGTGGAAAATCTCTAAAAAACATTATTGCGGAAGTTCCGTGTATTGGTCTTATATTTTCTATGCTAGTATCAACTCATTCAGTTTTTTATGAGGTCACATAAAATTTCTTATAAAATTTCATAAAACGAAAATCTCTGGGTACCGTATTGTGTTTTGTCTCTTGGCAAAATGAATATTAGTAATCTAATTTCATGAAACCAAAACAAAGTTCAACTATAATGTATTGATAAAATATCATAGACGAAGTGTTTTGCATTTATGACTTTTCAAACAAATACATTGTTAATGTTCTTTCAACAACACATGTTACACGAGCCAGTCAGCAATGAAACACGCTTGAAATGTTCTGGGTATAGTTGTGAACGTGATGGTTTAAGTGTAGCAAATAAGCTAAACTTAGAATCCAGGTGGGGTGAGAGAAGAACTTATTCGAAGATAACCAAATCAATTTGATATATCAGTTGAATCGGATATTCGTAACTTAATTACTACATTGTCATAAAAGCACAATAGTATCGTTATCTCAAAAAAGGGATTGGAATAATATAACAGAAATTATTAGTTGCAACTTTTTTTTTTAAGTTAACGACTCCATAATGTATCGCGTACCTGCTACAGCTTACAAGATGATGTCCCTTGCGATTTTCAACTTGAATACGTCATTTCTGCATTGAAGAGTAAATATAAGAAGGATGGTATAACCTACAGTATAGTACCACCATAGTATAACCCGTATAGGGCTCATCATACTTTCATTATTATTTAATTGCTTTTTTGTGTTTTTTTGCTGTTTTCGTTTTAGAAGATTTGCCGAGCTTCATTCATCAAAGTTTACCGAAATAACCCTAAACAGGGTGTTGACTAAAAAATGTTGGGCTGGTCCGTGTAGACTCTTTGGTTGTTTGAAGTTAAGCACAGAAATACATAATAGGCTATCTGCCCATCATGGGTATCGGACTCGTTATAAGTCTGCAGATACAGTTATTCCACTGGAGGCGGCTCACGTGGAAGGTGTTAAATAACCTCAAAATATTATATCTCTTTCTGTTTATTTGTGGATTGTTCATACATATGAATAAATAACTTGCATGTACAAACTTTTTTCCGTCTACATCCTCTCAACTGAAGACAGTTATCATACTAGGTATGTTTGAAGTAGAATTCTCGGTCGAAAACGTTAGTCAGTTTAATTGAATATGGAAAATGAAGTACCAATTAAGGATATTGGTCAATCTGAGAACTTTTGTCAAATCAACTATAAATAACTTTTGCATTGACAACCGAGGGCGTTTGTGTCACTAACTTCGAGTAACCTTATTAGTTGAGTGCATTTCTCACTCTAAATTAAGTTAGACTGCAAATCGTGGTCGTTGATAGAATAACGTTATTTCGAGAAGACAATCATGAACGATTTTCAAGCCTTACTCACTTAGAGCAAAGAACTTTCATGAACCTAACTTTATATCAGAGGTTTTCAGTGAAGGACATTTGTCAGTCTAACGTACTTCGAGAAGACGCTGATAATCAAGAAGGTTTGTTAAACCAACGATATTTCGAGTAGAATTTTTAGTTGAGGATGTTTATAAGACAACTTTTAATTTTAATAGCGACTAAAATCTAGATGTTTATCTGACTTACTTTATTTCAATTAAATGTTTCAATTGAGAACATCTTGTCAGACAAGATATACTTCCTGTAGAGACTGTCATTTGAAAACGGTTGTAGGACAGACTACTTGAAGTAGAGACTACCATTTCAGAACATTTGTAAGACTATTTTTTTGCTTTCAGTTGAAAGTGTCAATCAATTAACTTTAATTCTAATATAGATATGTTATTTAAGAATTTTGTCGGATTATTTTTACCTTCATGCTGTCTGCTGTGCCCACCGAGGGGAATCGAACCCCTGATTTTAGCGTTGTAAATCTGTAGACTTACTGCTGTACTAACGGAGGGCTGTTTCATTTCGAAAAGAGAAGAGAATTGTCAAACAAGATTTACTACGAGTAGAAACTGTTCGCAGAGTAATTTAACTGGGCCCGACATGGCCAGGTCGTTAAGGCTCTCTACTCGCAATCTAAAGGTTGCGGGTTCGGATCCTTGTCACACCAAACATACTCGCCCTTTGAACCGTGGGGGTGTTATAATGTGACCGTGAGTCCCACTATTCGTTGGTGAAATAATAACTCAAGAGTTGGCGGTAGGTGGTGATGACTAGCTGCCTTCCCTCTAGTCTTACACTGCTAAATTAGGTACAGCAGAATATGCCGTTCGAAGACGCTTATACATCTAGCTCTAATTGCAGTACAAACTTCGAAACAAGGAAATTATTTACAGAAAAAATAAAGAGTGGCAACTTAAACCCTTTGATAGATTATATTTACTTCGGATTACTTCAAATATTCTTGTAAGATACATTTTACTACAGAAACAGATTGTTAAACAAAGTTATTTACAAAATTATCTGCACTTTGAGTAGAAACTGTCACTCATGAACCTTTTTCCAGCTATTTTTCTTCGAGTAGATATTGTCAATTCTTTGAACAATGCTAGTAACTGACAAAAATATTTCGTCTGAGTCAGATTTATTTTTTTCTCAATTGCAAAGATTTTAACGTTAATTTGTACTAGAAGAGACTATTAATGGAGTAAATTTATCAAATTAACTTTACTGTTAATCAGTTCTGTTAGACAGATTACCTGATAATCAATTATACCTATCATATTAACGACTTGGAACAGAGACTGTTAATCGAGAAGAATTTTAGTTAAGTTTATCCTGTTTCTAAATTTTGAACTTTGTTTACACGTTCTATATACTCTTATATGCGTTTCTCAATTAGTATTCTTCAAAACACGTCTTTGGGTCGAAATTACTTTAGATTTTTAATGAAAACAAAATCTAGTCACAGACGTATTCCCTATTTACTTTTTATAAATTATTTTAGAATATGTTTGTAGGAAATAGAATTGATTTCAAGCGATGACGTTTTTAAAACAACATGAGAGTGGAAACTTTTTTACTGAATTAAAATACACAGAACTTGATTCAGAATATCTCTAGACTATTTAATTGAAATATTACTGATTACTAGATAAACATTCTCCCAGGTTCCACAAAGATAAAAAGTCTTCGAACATATGCTTATGTTTGATGCAACCTAACTTTATTTCACTCTAGACGTTAAGTAATTTTTCGAATGTTCTCGTATGTTCTTCCAAAAAACAAAACAAAAAAACTTTCAAATACTTTCTGTCATTTTCAATAAAAGCATTTGCCATCACATTCAGGTATCATTACAACAAACTGTTGATAATATGGACGTTTTAAAAGTATACTAAGCTTCACAGTATACTTTAACGTGAAAATGTAGGTATATTGTACAAGACTCGTTAAGACAAGTAAACGACCTCAAAGTGTTCTTAAAACATCAACAGTAAATGGTCAGAATGCAACTTAAATTTTTAAATTTGATATGTGCACTGTAAAATTATTCCAAAATATGTTGTTAGTTATCACTATTAGATTCCATCTAGGAACATAGGGCGGATTCTTTAATAGGTATTTAAATGAGTAGGTTGTTAGCCCACTGCACCGAGCCGTCCCTAATCTAATAGGGAAGGCAGCTAGTCATCACCACCTACTTGGTGGTAGGAGTTTCTCTTATACCAACGAATAGTGGGATTGAAGTCACTTTATACGCCCCCACGGTTGGGAGGGCGAGCATGTTTGGCGCGACGCGGGCGCGAACCCGCGACCCTCGAATTGTGAGTCGCACGCCTTACGCGCTAGGCGATTCCAGGCCTAAATAAATGTTGTAATGAAGAGTTTTAAAGGGTTTCTTGAATATTCCTATAAATCTATTCTTTGAAATATCAAACACTTTTGGTTTTCATCACTTGAAACCTTGAAGAATAAAATAAAGGAAATAAGATTTTTAATTTCACATTGTCAAAGACTTACTGTACATTTAATTTGTTAAATTTATTACTTATGTATCAACCGAAAGCTTAAATGGTTAATGCTGAGAAAAAGCGTGAACTTAATCCAAATGATTTTATATAAGAAAATATCATCTGCTCTTCTTGTTGTTAAATATATATAAACAGAACTGTACTGTACTTTATATTCCAGTTGCCATTTTCTGGTGGAGTCGCTTAATGTGGAAAGGAAGAAAAACAATTAATGAAGGCTAAATACACCTTTTTTAACTTTATGCTTATGTCTTTAAGTTGCTAGTGCAATTCTGGTCAGCTTTTTTCCTTTGAAAAGATGCTAACAATCGTTTAAGGATCTACAGTTCTGTAAAGCACTTGATTGAAAGAAGAGGTTGCCAGATAGCAAGCTTTTACAAGAGATATTACGAAGCCCGTTCGTTACCATAGCCACGTCAGCAGTGCAGCTGGTAGCCCGTAATCAGCAAATATTTGTCGACTGACAAAATACGTTAAGAGTTTTCTCTCAGATTTAACATAAGATTTTCTTTCAATATTAAATTAAATATTGTAACGTATTATTATCCATTTCGTACGAGTCTCCTCTTTATTATATTATGTACGTTATCTCAAATAATCGGAAATTTGAATTTGAGCTCAGTAGTTAATTAAATGTTAATTTGTATTAAATTTATGTTATTTGCCACAAAATTGATACATACAATTTCCTTTTCAAAAACAAATATATTTTAATATACTAACATAAAAAACATTATAATTTATAATAATGGTTATTATTAATAGTTATTACAAATTATAGTTTATATACAACAGTTTTACAAACTTTCAGACAATACTTAGTCTTATATCCGGTCTAGAACTCGATATTTTATTGTCGATCCAGGTCCACCACAAGGAAATTAATACTTAGTTAATATTGTTACATCTCGCTTAATGCTAGCAAGTTTGGTTTGTCTCACACCGGTTTAGAGTTCACTTCTTACCGAGGGAGAAGTTTTATGTTGTCGTAGGAATTCTAACTTTCGAAGTAAGTCAGTAAAGCTGAATTGTTTGTAATTTTCAAAATATATAAGCCTTTCTGGTTTTTCGATTAATAGACGTTAATCACAATTATAGTTTCCTAGTTCTATAGCAAAGTGACTGTAGCTGTCCAATAATATTCTCCTCTTTCGTCTCTCGGCTAGCCACTTTATACAGGAATCACGCGAAATACTGAAACCTTCAAAAAATATTGCTTGCAACAATACTGTCAATCACTAGTGTTACATACACATCTAATATATTGTAAATTATTATGCAGACGAACGTCCTACAAATTTCGAGAACAGGCGAGACTTTTGCTATACACAGTCAAGAAATATAATACACGCAAAAAAGAAAACTATACAGACACAAACTTAGGCACTGAAATAAACATCTAACAGTAAATCCGTTACAATGTGAACCAGAAAACGTAACAATCCCTACATTAAAATGATTTTACACATTGTTTGTCTTCAAAATTAATATACCCGATGTTTGATAGAAAATTATTCAAACCTTCTAGACGATCATAGTATATAAATATGTTCATTCATTTTCTACTATGATGTTTTGATTTGAACATTTTTAATCATTTGGTAATGAAAGTAAAATAAGTACATTTTAAAACCAAAATTAAACAAATGTAAAGGAACACCTTTATACGTATACTAATTAATAACCAAACATCTAACTGTAACGCCTTATACAATCTTGTACCCGTTTATACTGTCATCCCTAAGACATGTGCCTGGCAACAGTCAATTGCAAACTCTCTCTTTGCTAACCTGAAGATAACGTTGTTCTCTGCTTTATTAGTAAAAGTGTTGATACCCATACCAGCCGTTCAGAGATGCATTTTTACTTCAAGTGGGTTTCTCTTCATCAAGATTTTACTGTTCAAGAAAAAGTTATAATGATTAAACTGAAATAACAATATCGTTTCTATTATACGTTGAAAATTAATATAAAATAAATTGTTAATTTCGTAAAGCAAATAAAGAATCTGTAAAAGAGAAGTATCGCTTGATCAAACGAACTTATGTTTATTAATTCATTACCATTACAAATTTTTCAGGTAATTTGTGACTCAAATTAATTTTCTAATTATTTTTGTAATCTTTTATAAAGGCGAGTTTGTAATATGGCTGAAGTAGTCAGTGTAAGTTATTTTGACAGACGATTCTGATTATCCATGTTGCTTAGATATATAAGTTGAGACAATGAAATTCAAATTAAGCAATGGCGTAATAATTGCTATGAAAGAAGTTAAATAAATATATTATGTATATTATTTTCTATAGCAAATAAATTTATATCTATGGAAATATGACCAAAACTCTATTGCCTATACATACTAAACACATAATCTGAAACAAATGAAACCTATAGTGGTAGTAAGAGAGAAAAATTAATTTGAATAAAAACTAATATTTTTTTACTTTTTATTGTAATAATACAGTTATATTAAATTAGTAACCTTAAAAATAAATATAAGGGATTCATGATGTAGGAAAAGTTTAATATGGAAATTATCAGTGTAACTTTCCTTTCCCTAAGCAATTTATTCTGTATCTGCATGTGTTAGACCTCATGTTGGAACTTTTGATGTGTTTTATATCAACATTGATAATGAGAGGGTGACATAGTTTTGAAATGATTTTTTTCTCCTTTATGTGCTGTCCTAAGCTGGGAATGCACTTCTGTTTCAATTTTACTAATTTTGAATAAATGTGGAGATGATGAATTATTCAAACGAAACATAACGGATATGATGCCATCTTTAACCATTCCTTCAAACTTGAAATAAAAATGCACAAAGCTGAAACTTAATATATTGCTTCTTAAGGTAGATTCTTAGGGTTATCATTTGTTGGCATTATTAAAGCATAGTAACTTGATAGCGTATTTTACATTAGTAAAATTAATGTACCGAATATTGTTTGTTTGTTTTGGAATTTCGCACAAAGCTACTCGAGGGCTATCTGTGCTAGCCGCCCTTAATTAAGCAGTGTAAAATTAGAGGGAAAGCAGCTAGTCATCACCACCCACCGCCAACTCTTGGGCTACTCTTTTACCAACGAATAGTGAGATTGATCGTCACATTATAACGCCCCCACGGCTGAAAGGGCGAGCATGTTTGGCGCGACCGGGATGCGAACCCGCGACCCTCAGATTACGAGTCGCACGCCTTAACACGCTTGGCCATGCCGGGCCTGTACCAAGTAACCGAGTAAGAACATACGAAACGAGTAATAAGATCATGTATCAGAAATAATATGATACAGTAAAACTCCACTTGCTAAATATCTTTCTCTGCCCAAAATCATATAACTAGTTTGCATGATGGTGTAAATTGAAAACTTTCTTGTTTATTTTAACCTTATTTTACAAATAATGTTATTTGTCTTAGAAAAGAAAAGTTGAAATTTCAGTTGTTTGCAAATACATATTTCCACAGCTCATATTTCTCCTTATAAGTTACATATCAAAATCACATACGTAACACTTGTTTAGTATTCAACTAATATGTAGTTATTATGTCTTGAACATCTATTTATAACATCAACCTCATATATACATATGACGTCGACCTAAAATGTGTTTACTATATCTTTAAAATTTACATATAGCATGTATCTAACGTCTCTTCTGCATCTATTCAGCTGGTGATCCAGCTGAACAACCAGGTGAATTGTTTAGTTTCGCTATAAGTACATAGTTTTGTATGATTGGAAGTCATTATAATTCAGTTAATATTAAGGTGAAATATCATATAATACGGTTTGTTTACGTTTAGATTATATAAGCATAAATTAATACTTTATAGAGTAAAACATTTTTATGTTATTGTTCATCTTCAGCTCATTTCATGCTTGTTACTTTTTCTTGATTGCATACAATTTTGCACATAAAATTGTGTTACTTTAAATATGTGTCCAGAGTTCGTCTTATATGACATAACATTGTAAATTATATACCCTTATTCGAATTTATTCTTAAGTATATTAACATTTTTTTCTATAACACTCGCGCCCCCTTGAGACAGAGTGGTATAACTAAGGAAAGTGAGTTTCGATATCCAGGGTGGGCACAACACAGATAGTCTATTTATAGCTTTGTGCTTAACTACAAATAAGCTAAGAAACGCTCTTAAAATGCTTCAAATGATTTTGCATATTAAATTTAAGAATTATGATTGTTTTCGTCATGCAAAATACTTGAGTTTTTACATATCAGTGTGTTCGTTATATAAACTTTGTAAGAAAATAATGAAGACTTTTTACGCGGAAAATGGGCAAATTAAGTTTGCATATATTTTTTTCTGTATTGTCACGCAAAGTTTTAATTCGTTTCTTTGTTTATAACTGTAATTTACTTACGGTATCAAGTAAGGAGTTTGGTTTTGATTTGTAGAGCTATACATGAAAACCAACAAACTTCTTGTATTTCACTACTGTATAATTTTACTTTATTTATTTATTTCGTTTTTCCTGATAGCATTGATGAGCTGTAACGAAAGTAACGAATGTAAGAATAGAATAGGGTATTATGCCCTCTTTTGTTCAATGTATATCACGTTTTCATGTGGAAAGAAAATTTATAAGTGAAGGTTTTGTTATCTTTTCTCCGTTTTAAACTATATTTTTATTTATCTGACTAGTTAACAGAGTAATATATTTTTATCAAGATAGTACTTAATGAAATAATGTAAATGTTACACTTTAATAACGTAATATTAAACGGTCATAGTTAAGATTTCTAAAATCCATATGGCCGAAACATTGAACATTTATTTCTTCTCCATTACAGCGGTTTTAACTATTTTTTGGTCTTTTCAGATCTGATAGCCCTATAGCTGTCGTTATCTATTGCTGAAAGTAGAATAATATAATAAACTTGCATGGAATATCATGTAAGATGTGGTAACATTAACACGTACATCATGTGTGATGGATTAACAAAAAATGCCTTGCACATTCACATAGCTATTATAAAGCGTAGATCATGATAATAAATTAATAATACTACAAAATTCATGAAGTTAGCATGCATATTTATTTGATAGACATCAAATCATAGGTATAGTTTCTCTTGTAATCTGAATTCTTTCTTTTAACAACAGTTTGTGTGTTCGTACACCACCAGTGTTCCATAAATCTTGAATGTTCACGTTTATACATATATATTGTTTATCAAATGATAGTCAATACTAAATTTATCGATCAAATGTATTTAATGTGTGAGCTCAAGCATAGCAATGTTTGTCAACCAATACAGTATATCAATGGTTCACCAAGTATTTAGATTATTCCGCTTACAATTGAACACTGCAAATATTAAACTGTGTTTTTACAGATTTTATGTTGTGCAATAGAATTTTCTATTACGTTTTTATTGTTTCATAATCATGCTCGTCATGGTAAAAGCATGCAAATGAAAATCGAAGTTTCTTAGTAACCATTTTGTTTTTTCTTTCGCAAAGAAAACAAAACAAAAATATGAATGTATAAACTTATTTTGTTTGTTTGTTTTTGAATTTCGCACAAAGCTACTAGAGGGATATCTGTGCTAGCCGTTCCTAATTTAGCAGTGTAAAGGTAGAGGGAAAGCAGCTAGTCATCACCACCCACCGCCAATTCTTGGGCTACTCTTTTACCAACGAATAGTGGGATTGACCGTCATATTATAACGCCCTTACGGCGGAAAGGGCAAGCATGTTTGGCGCGACGGGTATGCGAACCCGCGACCCTCAGATTACGAGTCGCACGCCTTAACGCGCTTGGCCATAATGTATAAACAAGAACACCACCGAAAATAAATATGTATTACAATTGTTACTGCAGTAACGAGTAGTCAGGGAAGTCCGAAGTTCCTACTATAACTAATATTTAACAAGAGACAAAGAAAAGGGTGTAAAATGAGTCTGGTTTTAAAATAATCAGGTCCTAGTGAGCAGTTTATTGATATCTTTAAAATTGCTGTTACATAATCAAATACAGAATCAATTATTTTAATAATGTAGTTTTTATACTGTTAAATATGAATTACTGCAGCTGATCTGTTGGTATCATTAAGTATTCAGGAATAAAGATTTTCCTGGAAAAACAAAGTTGTAAAACTTTTATTATTTTATCATTTCAGGGGACATTAAGACTAAATTGTTATAAATATATGTTTCTCTTGTTTAATTTAGCATACCAATGGACTCTTTTTTTTTAAAGAGTTTTCGTATCATTTAGATATTTCAGAAAGTTTACCTATCTGTGAGAGCATTTACTCTAATCGGTTACAGTGGAAATGAAAATGGTACTACTCAAAGTAGCGCATTCGTTCTTCTCTACTGTTGCGTAATCACGAAATTAGACAAAAGAGACGAAGCTAAATATATCTCATTTTAAAACATAAAACGAGAAGAAAGCATAAGAAATTTAACTCGCGTGAGCGAACATAAAACACTTGAAAATTGCAATTACCTTTTATGTGAAAACGATGTTGTCAGTTGAAACCAATAACAGTAATTTACTTGTACGGTACATTTTCTATAAAGTATGTATATAGTAGTTGTGAAGATAGTTTGGTTGGCGAAGTTGATCTGACATAGGATTAATCAAACACTTATCAGTAAATCTGCTCTTTTTTTGCTGACAACCTTTGCTTTCCACTTTACTACAGTTAGTCAACTCAGAACTGAATTTTGTTCATTAGTCACATATGTTCATGACCAGTTCTATTTTTATGCTTCGTATGATATATAGTAACACTGAATATTAGTTGTTACTGTAACATTGTTTTGTATCTGTTAATTATAATTTCTGAGTCTGTAGAATTTATAACGTAAAATAATTAAATTGAACTTTTGATCTATTCTTCAGTGTCATTTAAAAACAACATAAACTTTTACGTTGGAATGAATATAATCTATATAAAAGCTAGTATAAAAATTTATAAACTATGATACTTATAGAATCTGAAGTCTCATTAAGTACGCATGTTTAGGAAATGACAAAATGTGAGTTTCATATAAGAATCCTGAAATATATAATTCATGTTACCAAAACATTGTTTTAAACTCATTGAAATAGTTACATGATTTATAATTATAGTTCCTTTTGGGATTACGTTGACTTGTGCATTTCGAAAACTAAAAAGTTTAAGTGAAATTTTGAAAGGTAAGGAAATATATCAGTAGGGTTTGGCAAAGGCAAGAACAAATTCTTCTTTATCCTAACAATCATTTGTTCGACATCAATGCCTACCCAATTTGTAGGTGTGACGACCTGAAAAGTCCATAACAAAACAGTGGTCTTGACATCAAATAGTATCACAACTCTATGTATAGAACATCAAGCGAATGGCAAGTGTTGTTATTTTAAATCATAGTAAAATCAAACAGCAAGCCGTTCATCTGTTATGTTTAAATGTAGGAAAATAAAATCATACATATAAGGGCAATAAGACTGTGTAAAATAAATTATTGATTGTAATAACTGCTTCATTCAAATAATTGACAATACAACTGATATTTATTATAATAGTTATCTGGTTAACTTGTGAAAGCAAAACAGCAGGTGTCCTACGGAACATTATTTGCCTAAAGTAACACTGTCATAAGTAATAATGAAATATTTTACTAATATAAAGGTATAAAATGTATGTAAATGAAAGGTCATATTTTTTTCAATAATAATAAAAATTGTTGTTATATGAATAACATAGTTACAAGCTAGTAAAAGTGCACGACAGGACAATAAATGTAAAAGATATCGTTAAGCATAAAAATTAAAACTATTATCAGTATGTTAAAACAAAACTTCCTGTCCTATTAAATATCAATAAAAATGGTACATATGATGAAACTTTTCATCAATAAGTTGAATGTGTTAGTAACACTATCATCGTATAGAAACAAAGTAAATGAAAAATACGATGAGGAGTGTTGAAACCTGCACACTGTCTCACAAAGTACAGAAACATTTGTTTAAAATGTACACAATACATGTAGCCAAACACTATCCTGAGTAACTTTGTCTACCTTTTCTATCACATGTAACACAAATAACAACAAAAACATAAGTTAAGAACTTTATGGAGCCTTATGGACTGTCAGCCTTTGTAACTTACATTTACTTCTTTATTTACAAAGCGAAACTGTAAAGTTATTATTATGAAAGTAGATTAAATGATTAGTTTTAAGATTCTGTTACAACAATATAATAGTATCCTATAATTCTGGTAACACTCTCCGCCTACAGAACCTTAATAACACCATTCGCCTATAACCCTTAGTAACACAATTTGCTTATAATAACAGACTCTCTGGTATCAAATTCTGATACCACTGTTCCTAATACTGCCACGTCCTCCCTCTTTTCACCCTATCGTCTTATGATACTTCATGAAACTATGATGTAATATATTTAATGTATATGATATAATCATCTTTATTGTCTATGATATCAACCTCTCCCTATTTCTTGAGATCGACTCGAATATGTCACTCTGGCAGCGTGCCCCAACTACTAGCATTTATTAGTCTTATGCTTGATGTAGCTTACAATTAAAACAAAATTGTATTAGAATGATACATCCAAGCAGATGCTAATTATGTATTGTAGTTTTCCATGACAAGAAAATAGTTAGTTATTCAAGAAAATATTTTATAAAAATTAATGAATTACATCATAATATTAAAATTCGTCTTTGGTCATGAATGCCCTCATTTCAAAACACTTAATATTATAACTCTTTATCAGTTCAAATGAAGTTCTTTTTTTTAAATTAGCTTCGACTGGGGACTACTCTGTATGCAACCCCAAATCAAATTTCACATTTCATTCTATTTTACTTGAAATTTTGACCTTAAAACTGCATTGAATAAATCTTTTACTGAAAAATCAGAATTAGCGTTTTATGGACTCGATAGTGATTATAAAGTATCATCATGGTTTAGATTTCACAGAGATATACTTTTAAAAGTGTTAAAGTAAGCTTTTACTTTCCTTTGTAAGGAATATTTAGTAGTCATTTGGTGTAATATACTTCTTGTTTCAATGTATGCGTTAGGTTTTCCAGTTCATTACGTAGGTTTATGTTATTCTCAGTAACGATGAGAAAGTAATCTTATAATACACATGCTATAAAAATGATTTATTGAAATCAGTTGTGTAATACTAAAATAAAAATAGTTGAAATAAAGTTTTACTCATTATAACACCGTGTGGATACTGTTTTAGCTTCGAGTTATTACAATATTTTCCACCTACACGAGCAAATTTATAATTGAAACACTTTTCGTCTTTTGTGTTCTATAATCGGCTCCTTCGACGTCATCACATCAGGAATTGTGTAAAATTAATTATTTGAACTTCTTTTATGGAAGCTTCAAAAGTCTTCAGAGAATATACTTTTGCTGAAGTCAATTGATTTAACTATGCCATCTAACTTTATTAATAGCTTGTTAAACAAGAGCTGAATGAAGCACGTGGGCTAACTTTAAAGTGTTTTTTTTGCTTTTGTACATTGTGTTGTGTTTCAAATAGAATGTACAGTGAAGCATATAATGATGTTTTAGTTCAAAAGACATTTCGCACTTTAACATTTTAAATATATGAATAGTTAACAGTAAGGATCAACAAGGATTCCAAATAATTTACGTCCTGAAAAAAACGATCATTTAAAGTGTTATGATCGTTACAATATATTATGCGCACATATACTAATAATACGCTAAAATGTTTGTTAATATTTCCAGAAAAACAATCAGAAATGTCATACAATAAGGCAGTAAACACGTAACATTTTACATTTTGAATGAAAACGATGAGAGAGAAAAGCAAATCTTCGCATGAAAATTTTACTGATTTACGCGTCCTAAATACTAAATTTTAGATAAATTAGTATATGTTCATTACCAAATTCATTCTACTTTACTTCAAAGCAAATGTTATGTTATAATACGTTGATTAAATTCAACTAGCAGAAAACAAGAGAATGTTAAAGTAGATATAATTTTGGGGTCATTGAGAATAATGATTTATTCGCCTGATAGAACTAAGATATTAATTAAATTCATTTATTTCCAGAATACATTTTTTTTTCTTTATCGATAACTTCAAAAGCTGATGGCACAGATAGCCTCGCTGCTTTGTGCCATAAAACACCAAATCAACCAATCAAAAGCTGATTTACACTGCAGATCACAAAGTTTTGGTATTTCTCAGTGTTATTTATCTGAGTGGCTCAGAGACATTGACTAACTGATAATAATTCCATCTTCTAAAGAGAACCAGATTTTCGATAAGAAAAAAAAACAGTTTCAAATAACAAGCAAAATATTTGCTCAGATAACGAAAATAAGTGTACTTTCGATCTTTTAATATTTTTACCTTCCCAGTTATTTACAAGCTTTTATACAAGAAAATATTTTTCAAGTATTGCACAAAGAATATGTTCAAATATCATCCTTGTTTGATAACAAAACGCATATAAATACAGCACCCTAGATTTTCATGCAATTTTCAATGTCGACTATTTTATGTACCAGCTGAATGATACTTCAGTCGTTCTCATATCGATTCTTTCAGTAGATATGTAGTTATCAGTATGGTAAAATCCGTTTAAGAAATCATCAACATCCAGTCACAATACTTTATTGGGTATATATATATAAATTGGAAACCAAGTCTGAGTATAAATTCTTAAAGTCATTATTCACAATATAGAAAAAAACATATGTATCTGAGTTGCCTAAGTATATTTATCTTTCGGCGTTTTAAATTATAGTTATAAATATGCATATTTATATCTAGTATCCAATTCGAGATTTCTTGTAAAAACTACTCAAATTATAAATTATTTCTTCAGAGGTTATAAAATGTATTTTAAAATTTTGTAATAAATTTATAGTTACTTATTGTTTATCTGACCAGAAAATTGTAACTGGTGCTAATTTTGTTTGGTTGACTATTTTAGAGAAAAATACGGATAGATTAGCATATCTTTTAAAAATTATTATGTCTAATAAGGAATTCGCTAAAATTGTGTTTACTCCTGATGAATTTTACTTCATATAATATAACTCGTTGATATTAAGAACAGTTAGCGGGAGTACTTTGAATTACAAAACATCAGCAGATGTAGGCTGTATAATAGTATCGATACAAACATATGAAGCGTAAGTTTCTACTAAAGTTGGGCTTTAAAATATAGTCCCTCTGCTGCAATGGAACTAGTAAATAAAAGAACAAATTAGGCTTCCGTGTCTTAATTATTTGCTAATATTAAAGTTTTGGTGAAGAATTAATAATTAAATAGATATCTACCGAGTTGTTGTTGCTAATTTGTCACTTTAGCACAAACCCACTTACGATTGGTTTGAATTTCGTGCAATGCTATACGATAGATATCTGCGCTAACCGCCCCTAATTTAGCAGTGATAGACCAGAGGGAAGGCAGCTAGTCAACACTAACCACCAACTACTCGTGGGATGCTCTCTTACCAATGAATAGTGGGGTTGGTCGTTATATTATAATGTTACTATGACTGAAAGGGTGTTCGAGGACGGGGATTAGAAGCCGCGATCTTCAGATTACGAGTCGAGCGCCGAAACTACAAGGCTAAACCCAGCTTACCAAGATAGAGATGATAACAGAAAAAGTCATTCATATGTCTACCGTGATTTTGTTAATAGATTTTCCTATATTTAGGCTAGATATTTAGAGCGCTCGACTTGCAAACTGAGGGGCGTTGGTTCGAACCTCCCTCTCGCAAAACACGCTCACCTTTTCATTCGTGAAGGTATTATAATATTATGATCAATCCCGTATTTGCTGTTAAAAAGGACGCTCAAGATTTAGAGGTGGTTGGTAATGACTAGCCGCCTTTCCTTTAGTCTTTCAGGGCTAAATTAAGGATGTCTGGCGCAGATAGTCGTTGTGTAGCTTTGGACGAAATTAAAAACAAACAAACAAAGAATTCTTCAACGGTTGTTTCTATTAATTAGGTTTTTAAATTTTACAAAACCTACTAATATTAGTGAATTCAAGTGTAGGAAAACCTGAAATAAGATCGTTTAGTACCATAAAACAGTGTCCCCAGCATATCATCAGTTATGAAGTGCTACCATCCAAAATAAATTATATTTACAATTGTTCACATGATTCTTGGCATTGACAGACTGGTGGACTAGGGTAAATCTTGTTGATCAAAGTGCAACTTCAATTTCTTTTCTTATTTTTGAAACAATTTGTTATAATGTAAGCACTTTAAAGATAAAAAAAACGACTAAAATACTTAAAATTTAAATCAAGTGTTAATTTTAACTAGAAATGGACTTTATAACAAAACAGGGTTAATTTGAAATAATTTTTCTTTTCTGTTACATTTATCTTAAATGGATAAAATGCATTCGTAATTAAAATGATCTCCTTATGACAGTGTCTTCTATTTCTGGAATATTCTTAAAAGCAGCAGAATTGTCTATCTGTTTGCCTGCGTCACAATGAATCCGTTTCGGTAGAATTTGATAGAGGAACCACATACAATGAGTATGGAAAGATAAACAAACATTTCAATTTTACTACATTAATGTCGCGAATGAAAGTTCTGTTTAGCGAGGAAATCGGCGTTAAAATAAACCAAAATTTAGATTAATGTCGTTTGTAGTACAGGTACCTGTTGATTTGGCTCAACGGGTTCTTGTCGTACGATTCACAATAGCAAAAGGTGCACTCCGGATTCCCATTTATAGCATTGTTTTTAAGCTCAACATTACCAAGTTTCGTTGCTAGTTTTCACGAATTGTTAAAACACTTTATTCAATTGAAGGATTACTTTTGTTTGACGTGTAAACATTGTAGCACTTTAAATACATGACATGAGAATAACCTATTTTGTTGTCTTTTATATTCTAATGCTGGATAACGCTCTTTCGTTTCAGAAATTTTATAATTGTCAACAAAATCATATGTAAACTAAAACTTATTAGACATTATCATGTATTAGCTATCATTGTGATATCTTCGACATACGTACAGAAGTAAATTTGCCAAGGAATAACTTGTACATTAACATTTTTGTTTTCAAGTTAAGAAATAACAAAAAAGATAAAAAATGATTCAGACCAATTTCATTTTATAGTTGAACTTGAGATTAGTTGAAAAATAAGAGTTAATATATGTATCAGATGATTTTAATTATGCTCATTTGTGTACAAGAATCAACACAGAAATTATAAAATATATATTACTATCGTTTTATTAACTTTTCAACAACCTATCTAATCCTAAGTAAAGTTGATCATAGACAGTATAATGAAATTAGATTACTAACCACTTGCAAGTCACTCGTTAAACAGTATTGACACATTAATTATATCACGTACTTGCTTAAAACTAATCAACCATACGTGTACTACAATTCTACTGATTGTAAGCTTATTGAGTTTATTAGTGGCTTATACTATTTATGTAAACAACATTTAATTTATGTTAGATATACTACTATTAGAAGTGATCAAACTGAAGTTCACCATACAAATTCCAATCAATTGCACATTGTATGTGTAACGTATGTTGGTATGTATCTTCCTATATTTAGCTATTTACACAGCTCTCTCGCTCTTTCTGCATCTTACTCTCTTAAACTAACTCTTGTTTATCTTTCAAAGAATTTTAATTGTTTCTTTTCATAGAAGACATTTTCTTCCGACATCTGTCATCAATCCGTGACATATAGGGAACGTAACAGTTCTACTCACACCTAGACTGAAAGTATTACTGTAATATTGTTCCTGTTTTACTTAAATCTTTCGTCCTTTAATGAATTTCTACGTCATTACATTGAAATCTGAACTATTTATACTTGCTTCCTCAATAATCATTTGTTGAATGGTATCTTAATATCTCCTTGTAAAGCAAACAAAAATTCCGGGATAGACAAAAAGCAAAAGCAAAGTAAACGAAACGGTTCCATATAGTATTCTCCCATGACTTCAATAACGTAGAGGATTACCGAATTCTATATAACTGGAACAATGCTTCTATTCATAAAATTTAACTTTTAATTATTTTTTTAATATCGAATCTATCAGTAATGACTGCCTTGAAAGAAACTGTGAATCTTATGAAAAACTGACTGTGTCATCCATTGTTTAGCACGTATGCGTGGGTACGAAGTTAAATATGAAGAGGTAGAAAATTTAGGTACGAATAAAAGAAGTAAAGAATTTAAAACCATTGGGATTGAAATCGTTTATTACAATGTGTATCGCTATGAGTGAAACAAATATTTTGTACGAATGTATGCATCACATAGTTTCCGTTTAGGTTTGTTTTGAATTTCACGTAAACTACACAAGGGCTATCTGCGCTAGCCGTCCCTAATTTACCAGTGTAAGACTAGAGGGAAGGCAGCTAGTCATTACCGTCAACCGCCATCGAATAGTGAGATTGACCGTCACATTATAAATGCCCTCACGGCTGAGAGGACAAGCCTGTTTGGTGTGACGAGGATTCGAACCCGCGACCCTCGCATTAAGAGTCGAATGTCGTAACCACCTGGTAATACCTGGCCCAGTAAGTAAAGAAAACTGATATATATTTTCTACGTACAAGTACCTTTCATCGATACCATGCACACTCCAAACTTTTCTCACTTCATTGACCTAATAGTGACTATAATGTCAGAAGCACCTTCTTACATTAAAACAATATAACCTTTAAAAGTGTAACCTTATTTTCCGAGCTTTTGATTGTAAAGCTTTTATCGTGATTTTTTATCCTTTATATCAATGAAAATAAAGAAATCTAAATTTCTGATCTCGTTTGTTGTTTTTTTTAAATAAGTGTGAGCTTTTATTTTATACCAAACTGCATCGGGCGATCTACTGAGTCCACCGAGGGGAGTCGGGCGCTGCTTTTAGTATTGTAAATCCGTAGGCTTACCGCTGTACCACCGGGGTCTTTTATTAAATACAATTATTTCGAAATTTAAGCAGTTAATAAATTCGTCCGCATTATTAATTTATTTGTTTTAATGGAAGAAAATAAAGGATTTGCATATTAAATAAGAGACAAGGCAGAAGAAAAAGAACGTTTGAAAAAGAGAAATATTTTGTTATTTAACTGAAAAATTATATTAGTTTAAGAGATTAGTTTAAAAATATCTAAACTAAAGGGCGAAATAATGGGTGAAAAGTGAGTAAAGCTTTGTATTATTAAATAAAATATATTTCCGTCCTGTTTGTCAGAATGATATTTCAAGCCTATTGTACATTATCACTTACAGTGAATTTATCTCGGGAATTATCTGACAGACAACATAAACGTTATCGAATATTATTTCCTTAACTTAGAATTTTTTGTTGTGTAACGACTGAGAATTTCGTTTCTTTTTTTCTCTAAAGAAACTATTGGACTTTTGACAATGTTTGTACACTTCACTAACTTACGGAAGAGCAGTTGGATCCAAGCAATGAGTATGATTACAAAGATTTCTTTTAATGCATTCAGGAAAGCCTCTGCGATAATTCTATTCACGTCTTAAAACGTTAAATGCCCAGTCGAATTATTTGTGGCTGATTCTTAAACCAATAAGCACAACATTCCAAAACTGTTCTTGTTTTCCCGTCTATTTTTCCAGCAAAAACCTTTCAACATGTATTTTCGTATGTAAAGCTACTATATAATTTATTAATTCTTTCACTTTATTACATGACACACCCTTAAAGTTAAATCTCGAAATATATGTTTGTCTGTAATTATACGTAAACTACTCAGCTGAAGTGCACATACAGGAAATTTGAGTGATGAACATTTGTATATGCTTAGAATAACTTGGATATCTCTCACCGATCTGTTATTTTAAAATTAAATGCAATTTTTAATTAACAATAATTTACTATAGAAGCGTTTTTTTGTAAAAAAAATGTAAATACTAATCAATAAATGTCCATTATTATCCAAAGTTCCACCTCACACCTATTACCCTCAAGTATTACTTCCTAGTGGTATTCATTAAGTATTAACTTTTAACTTTGTCAGTAAGTACTGTTTACGTAAGGTAAACTTAAGTGTCAGGAATACAAACAAGTTTATTTGTATGTAGTAAGATAATATATACTTAATTTTTTCCTTTCTACTATTTTACATCAAAATATTTTAGGTTACTTCTTTTTTACTATATAAAGAAAAGTGGCTCATAACAGGAATAACAAAAATATTCTAATAGAACATTCAAGTAAAAAGCACGTAAACAGTAAAGATTATATTCAAACAACACTTTATAACATATATAAATGCACAAAGAAAGCATACATGTTAGATTTATAATGAAAATAAAATCCGCTCAAAACGTTCTGTTTATAATTCTTATTATAATTATTATTCTGCTAGACGATAACAAAAACAACTTGTTAAGTAATGTACTACGAAGTTCATAGGGGTACTGAAAAGTCGATTTGTTTCTTCTTTGTCTTACATAAGCTAAAATAAAACATAATAATTCTAGAATAAACAATATTATCATAACTTCATGAAGTTCACTTACTTACAGCCATAGGGACGCTATTATATAATGGTCAATCTCACTATTCATTTGCAGTTTAACAGTTAGTGGAGGTTAGTATTCACTAGCTCCCTTCCCTCTAATTTTACACTGATAAATTAAAGACGGCTAGTGCAGATACCCTTTGTGTAGTTTTGCGCGAAATTTAAAAACAAAACAAACACATTTTCAGAAAGAAGTCTTAACTTTACGAATATATATATGAATACATGAAATAAGCAAGCAAATAAAGAACTCTTTAGAGAGTTTTTACAATGCATTTATATACAATATTAGCAATCTACTAGAAACAACTGTCTCACATTGAAACTCTAATATACTGTATTCTGATTGTTTATTAGCAAGTAAAATAAAATCTTATTGGAAAAAAACTGATCTCTCTTAAACATATTGAGTATCATACGAAAGATTAATTTTAATAACTGCTAACAAACCTGCGAATTAAAATATAAACCAAATCTTGCTTTAATTTTGTTTCTACTTAACGTCTCAAAGTTATAATAGTTTTATTAATTCGATCATTCACTCACACAAAAGAGATGTAGCAATAACGTGATTTCATTTGTAAAACGATATTAAATGAAAGATACATTATTTGCAAACTGTATAAGCATAAAAAATACTCGCACATAAAGTAACAAAGAGAAAGAAGATAAATGATAAACGTTTACCAGTAAAAAACGCAGACTTTTCAAATAAAACATATGCATTTGGAAAATCACTTCAAATAAACTTTCGGTCTTTTAAAGTAATTATTCCACAAATTTGTGTAATAATATTTAATAGCATGTGTATCGAGTTTTTTTTCCACTCCTTTACTTTATACATAATATAGGGGTTATATTCCTAAAGACACTGATTGTACAGTGTATAATGAATTGAGTATCTACATGCTCATCTATTATGGGATCGGAATGACCAAGTGATTAGAACGCTCGACTCGATTTGTTTCTTCTGTATTTACGTAAGTTAAAAAACATCATAATTCTAGTGGTTTATTTGTTTTGAATTTTGCTCAAAGCTACTCAAGGGCTATCTATGCTACCCGTCCCTAATTAACAGTGTAAGATTAGAGGAAAGGCAGCTTGTCATCACCACCCATCGCCAACTCTTGGAATCTCTTTTACCAACGAATAGTGTGATTGACCGCCACTTTATAATGCCCTTACGGCTGAAAGGGCGAGCATGTTTGGTGCGAGTGGAAACGATATTATCAGAGCCCCTCGAAGTTCACTTTCTTACAGATAACTTGGATTCCTTTAAGAAAGGTATTAATACAGGGAGAAAAATGTTTGTTTTTTGTTTTGAATCGCGTGCAAAGCTGCACGAGGACTATCTGCACTAGCCGTCAGCTTGTCCATACTAACCACTACGAAAGTAGGCTAATTTTTTAACAAAGAATAGTGGGATTAACTGTCACATTATAACACTCTTACGGCTGAGAGGGAAAGCATGTTTGGTGTGATGGAGATTCGAACCCGCTACTCTCATATTACGGGTCGTGTGCCATAATCACATGGCCATCCTAGGCCAAATATTTCTGAAAGCATTATATGACAAAAATGTGCTGTTGACGATACCAAGATATATATATATACATGTAGATTATGAATCGTAAAGTTTGCTCTTGAGGTACGTTTTATATAAAAACATATAAAACAAAACTGCACGAATTTAACTTTATTTTATAATATTTGTGTATGAAGTAAGCTTATATGATTTAACCAGTGTTTTTGTGCTGAAGAAAAATATTCCTTGTAATCTGATTTGGTATAAACGACTTTCTATTAGAGAGACTTATTTCAATATAAATGTAGATTCATCACTTGAAAAACAAAAGTATAGAGAAAAAGACAATGATAACGGTCAGAACAATAGTTATTTCATCACTAAAAAGTCAAGAGAGAAATGTGTATGTGAAACTCTTCTCGTTACAGCCTATGATGCTTGTCTTAAGCGTTTTAGTGAACCTTTTTAAAAATATGATTCTGCATACAACTGGATTTTCTGCAAAATTATTAAAAGCACTTAGTGCAACTATTTTACGTCATGTGCCTCCATTTGAGAAATTCACTTCCAGCGGTGTTGTGTAGTTATAAGAAATATTTAGTTGTTTTATAATTATCATTTTCGAATGTCTTCAGATCTGTGCTGTTTATTTGTTGTTAACTTTATGGATATAAATACATTTTAAAGTTTTTTCTCTAGTTAAATGCAAAAAAATCCTTATCATTTGTCTTTAATTCATTACTTTAAGTTAGATTTTATTATATTAGGTACTATAGTAATATTAATTAGATAGAAAGACATTAACTTAATTAATACAATATTTCAAATAATTTCTCAAACCGTTGTATTTCATTTTACATTTTTTATTATTTAAATTATCTGTAGTATACTGAAGGCAGTGTTTAACATTAGTTGCTATTTTTGGTAGCTTCTTTTGAAGATAGAATAATGGTGCGTTGAATTTTTTATACTATCAACACTTATAGCTCACAGTAGAACACTTAATACCACTATAAAGCTATTATCTGATGTGTTTTCCGAAGTAGTATTTCAGTGCGCAGATCTTGTTGATACACAGCCATAATTTGGTACATGTATATTAGAGTTTCAATGTGCATTACGAAAATTTTCTAAAGATAATTTGTTACTAAGAGATAATATATATGTATATTTAAGAATATTATAGAGTCAGTGTTTATCGTATATACATTAAATAGTCAATGTGAAAAGCTAATACCATTAGAGGATTATCACATAATTTATGTACAGTAAAAGTCAATATGAGCAGCTGTTGAAATTAAATGTCCAGTATCCAGTATATGTGCAATATATATTTAATATCGTGCGTAGTTCAAGAGTTTCGTAGAATATCAGCATTTAATATGTTACTCGAAATTCTAAAATATCGTTACATATTTAAATTACTACTAAAAACACAGTATGTGGTAGATCTTACAACATCTGTTAACCTTCATTCTAACATTTGTTTGTTATTATAAACTAATAACGTTAATAATATTTCTCGTTTTACATAAGTACCAAATGAACAACGTAAGACACATAACACGTTATTTCATGAAATATTTTAAATTATCACCACTAATATTTTAATGACTGAAGAAAGTTCTCTTATTGTTCTTCTAGATGATGTTGTAATTACGATGAAGCAAGTAGCAGTGCATTAATATTCGAGTTCCTCTATAACATAATCATTTTGAAATTATAATTCGTTTTCTATGATTGATTGAAAACTTTTTATAAACAAAAATTCAAGTAGAACAATTTAAATACTACATTAATTTCTAAAAACAAACTGCACATTATCACTGAACATGCCGTCTCTTTCATTCTTTTGTACGTTATAATACATTGCTCTCTCTTTATTCTAGTTGATCACTTCATAATCAGGGAAGGTTTACACAGATAGCCGCCAAGTAATTTGCATGATCTTAACCAAACAGACAAACTATTGTTTTAAACGCTCGTTTGTTATATACGTACATAGGTTACGACTTTCGTATTTTTATATTTAAAACATGTAAGAGTTTATCTTGAAAATAATGTATGAAAATAAATAACAGTAGTTAGTGTGCGTGTTGCATGTCACAACATCAGAAGCCGATACGTTTGCCAACTTCAGGCAATTGGGAGGAATAGAGACGTTGGAGTCATAGTTTCATAAATTATCACTAGAGGGCAGATTCCAAAAAATGACGTCATAGTCCCATAAAGTTAATAAGAGAGAACATTGCTAGAAACTTGTCGCTAGGCTGCCATGACACTTGGTGATTGAAATTGCTGCTAAGCCACCTAGGCCACCATGACCACTGTATGATACTTGATAACAAAAGTTGCCTGCTGCCAGAAAGAATATTGGAAAACATACGTCATATGATATCATAGTTCTAGTATTATTTAAGTCTTTATAAGCAAATAGTGTAAATAAACAGCACTGGGCAAAAGTGTTAAAACAAAGTTAAAAATTAGATTTCAGGCTGCTTTCAAAGTACAAATGAAGATAAGTCACAGGTGAAACATCAACATTTTATCAATCTTCATATTTAGCGCAACAGAAACTCAGGCAAAATGCTTGAGTTCAGCACCCAGTTAATATTTTGTGTGTACCTTTTGCTTTAACAACTGCAGACAGCCTTTCAGACATTCTTGTAACACATTTAATCAAAGTGTACTTTAGTATTTTATTCCAAATGCCTCTAATACATTGTATAAAGTGTTTTTGTAAGTAACTTTTGATTTAACCAAATCCCACAGCTGCCCTATTAGGTTGAGTTCAGGGCTCTGTAGTGGCCATTGCATCATATGAAGGGCTCTAGCAGCTTCTATCTTAGCTAAGTAATTTTTTAATAGATTGAATTAGTGTTTGGAATCATTATATTCTTGGATGTAGGATCCTTTATCAGTAATTTGCAAATAACTTGCAAGATGGATCAGTATCTGATGTTACGTGCAATGGTCCATTATTTCATCTATTTTGCAAATATATCCTGTTCCCCCAGCAAAAATACACTCACAATACATTACACTTCCTCCTTTATACGTTTCTATAGGAATATAATGTTTACATAAGCAGACAGTGTTACTACACTTCTAGAGGATGGCATTTAGAATTCAACGTATCTGAAGCTATATTTATGTTTTTTATTTAAATATATTTAAGTGCATTATGTACGTTTTACTAAGTCAGATAGTGTTAGTAACACATTTTATGTACTGCTGAAAGGTTTTTATCACATCTAATGCATCGTTTTTGTAAATATTAAATATACAGTTAGTATAGCTCTGTTATTATTTTATATGGTTGAAATAATAAAAAACTTGCGTAAATTAATTATAATAAGCATGGCTTTGAATGCAGTTTCTGGATATAAATCTAATCATATTGTGAAAATCTGACTTGTTTTCATATAAATTTATATGAACCCCCTTTATAAATTGATTTCTTGTAAAAGGATAATTGTGTATTTTTCATGTACATTACACATTTGTCTTGATATCACATATCTTACAAGTCAGTATATTGAGATCGTCTACTTTGGCATTCCAGATATTTATTGTTCCAATGATAAAGTTATTTGACATCACAAGGTTTAATAATTCTCTGTCAGATTTTCAATATCTATATAAAAGTAACCTAAGTTTTGCAGTGGCAAATGCTTTTGACATATCAGTCGAACTACAACAGTTATTGTTTTTATTAAGCTATAGAAACCCGATTGTTTCTTAATTTCTTATCGTTGACATGCATGTAACTAAGGGACAAATGCCAAAGAATTATTCACAAAGTTTAACCCTTCTGTGCCACTTTTTGGAAAGTTCCTTTGTTTTATATCATATAAATGAGTAAAACTAATGTACAAACATACAAAGATTCAGGGATTATGAATGTATACCTTGTGATAAATATTTTCAAAATGCACAGTTATGTGATCACTATCTTCATAGAAATCAGTTTGGTGTGTCTCCTATTTGTTTTGCCCAAATATTACTGGAATGACTTCTTGGATTTATGCAAAAAGAAAAAAAACATAACATATTTTAAATGAGAATTCTTTCTGAAAACAATGAAAGATGAGGAACATTATTTTTATTGGAGAAAATCGTTTTATTTAAACAACTGAAATTTAAAGGTGCATTTCATACCATAACTACATGAGAAAAAGAAAATTATAATTGCAAATGTCAGCTTTGCTGATGAAAAGTTTCCTATTCGTTATATTTACTATTAATATCATCATTAATCGTCTGATCTTTAAAAATTTATAAATCTTCTTTAACAAGATCAGGATGGCTCATGTTATTGATGTATGTGTTTTTTTTCAAATACATGTAGATAAATACAGAACTGTGTTATATCTCTGTTTTAGTAATATTCTCGAATATTCCTTTGTCTTTCGTGTTTATCATAAAAGGTTAAACTAGACATAATTATTTAACCCTTGATATTTAGTCAGACTTTAAGTGTACTTTCCAAAATTTGTCACATTTAAAATTAAACACTAAAGGCAACTTGCAAGATGAATAATAAAATTTGATGTTATTTCTATAAGTATAAAAGATAATGTCACATATTATCAAAACATTGTTTCAATGTAGATGTTAAAATGTCTCATTACAAATTCAATGTTTTTACAACATAATATCACACAAATGAAAATTATAAACTCTAACTAATATAGCAATATGAGCATAGTGTACAAAGAGCTGTATGAAAGCTAATTCAACATCGTATAAATTAAGATATTTGTAGTATATTACTATATATTGAAGTTTTTTAAATAAATATTTCAATATATTTTGAGTTGTATAGTTTTATATTGTTGTTGCAAAATTTATTCCATTATGATAAACAGTAAACATTATGTATTTATAAAAGTGTGAAAGAATAGTGTTTGTTTTTATAAAGGTCATATCTTTTATCAAAAGAAGCTATAAAATTAAAATATTTTTCTAAAGAACGTTTACAGGTTTTGTTCCTAAAAACTTCAAAAGTAGAATTGTGCACATAGTTTTTGATAAATCATATACAGACTCGTCTTTTTAAACTCGAAGTTTTTAACAAATGCTTTAGTTTTTGTGACATTTAAGTCTGAGATTCCACTTACATCTACTAGTGATAAAACACTGGCTATGATTAAAAGTAAGTTTCATATAAAAGAAATCACACATACTGCCTTCTAACTGACGATAAATATATTTGATCTTTCCATAAATTATAAGTGAACAAGTATTTCATGTTACCATAACAGTTGCAAAATCGTTTTGAGAAATTATCTGTTTTCAAATAGTCAATAAACTAGTTTTTCTGAGCCTACTAACTGAAAATGTACATGTTTAGTTCGCATTGTATAACTTATTTCTTTATTTATGTGAATACATGCCTTTAGTATGACGTAGTAAAATGTCTCATGATAAATTCGACTTGTTTTCAGACTTTGTTATACAAATGAAAAGTATAAATTCTGATTAAAATAGAAATATCTATATAATGTACAAACGTTGTATGAAAGCTCATCCTGTATTTTATAAGCTAATATGTTTATGGTATATTAGAGTATCTTGAAATTTTATTAATAAATGTTTCAGCATTTTTTTAAGTTTGTGGTTTTACTCAGATTACTCAATAAATATATCAGTGGTGTGACAAGTCTAAGTTAAAGTTTGTTATTTTACTTATACAAATTAATGACAGCTTTTCTGTGCGGAGACTAGTATTAAATGTTTAAAAACATTTGATAAAACGAAATTAGTAAGTCCATAGAGTTTAACTGAGTAAAACGTATACAAGAATTTTATGCTACCTGAAATATCGTTAGTGTTTTGTAATACTGTAAAATAAAAGAGCCAGTTAACTAAATTTAATTACTTTTAAATTCAGTTATATGCAAAAGCTCACCATTAAAAGTAAGTTAAAATATGGTGAGCATTAAACTTATAATTTACAGTTTTTGAATTATTGATATAATATATGATTAGGTATTTTCAGTATTAATTATAAGGCATGAGATTTACAGCTTACTAGTTTATGACCATAAATAGTGATACAATGTATTACAACTGACTTGTCACTATTTGTTTTCATAAAATATTTTGCTCTCTTATACATTGAAGTTTATCACCATCCTCTATTAGTAAATGTTCACCTTACTTCCAGTTGTGATGAGCCAGCTTAAATATCCAGTAGAATAGAAGTGTTCACACTGTTTATTGATTGTTCATGTTGACCTTTATATTCTCTGGATTTATTATTAATGACTTCAAAAGGAGTTGAAAGAACACTTGTGTATAGTAGTTACTTTAATGTTCAAAATGAAAATATTTACAGAACGTAATAATATAATTTTGGACATGTATTCTTAAGATGGCTGGTATGGGTATTAAAACTTTAATTAAAATAAAGTACAGAACAATGTTTCGACTTTCTTCGGTCATCTTAACCTGAAGGTGACCTAAGAAGGTCGAAACGTTGTTCTGTACTTTATTCTAATAAAGTTTTAATATCCACATCAATCTTTTTGAGAATACATTTTTACTTCAATGGGTTTCTCGTCATCACGAATAATTTTGAACAATAGTTATGATTAAACATTGTTATTTACATAGGTCCTTTAAAATTAAACTTTAGTGAAGCAAACCAACATATAAAGCTAAACACGAAAAATTATTTAGAGATTTAAACATATAGCCTTCACTGTCGTTTTTAACTTTCTTTTTGCTTTAATACTGTGTTACATTCAAAACATAATTACACATTACCATCAATGTATTAAAATTGCAGTTTTTACTTTCACGCGATCCATTTAACTTTACAGTTCGAAACATTTAAGAGTTCTTATACAAACAACTGTGAGTAGCTAACCTGGACCATCATGTTAAATTGTCGAAGTTCAATACCGAGGCGTATTTTATTAATATTTGGAAACATCTTAAGATGTTCTTCTCCCACACACTCCACCCTCGGAAATAGTTCTAAATTCTTTCTCAGTTTAAGGTCAGCGACACCCACTTGTGAAGTTAAAGCTGTGTTGCTAAGCAACAGTTTGAAGTTGAATATAAAGATCCGATTTTCCTATATTTGGGTAACTTAAGAACGAGACTTTAAAGCTATGTGGTTGCTTATTATAACCGATGAAACAAAGCTCAGTCCATTGTTGATAAAGGGTAGCTAGTGTTTGGATATAATTTCTTAACTTATACATATTAGGTTCATAGACAACTAAATTGCACTTAGGTTTTACATTTATATTGTAGTTAATTATATATTATTTATATTTTAATGATTTTGTAAGTTTAACTTGTTGTTGCCTGGATTGTGAAAGCTTAATAAACACAATGCTTGTTTAAGCACTATCTTGTTTGTTTTTTCATTTAGCCTGTACACAGAATCTGATGAAATTATTTCATAAAAAATCTGAAAGGAACGTTTTTTAAATAGTTTGTAATAAAAAATATAAAAGCATGAAATCGTTCATATGACAAAAAAGAAGTTTGGAATTAATTCTATGGGAAAATTGAAAGATGTGTACATATATCCCTTTGTTAATTTTAAACATTTTGTTACATTGTATGTTGATGATCATAGATAGAGTTAGAGATATATTAGAGAAAACCATCAATAAGATATAAATGTTTATTTTTAAAATCTTTTGATATTAATTTACGAGGTTCTGGAGATTGTGCAAATGAAATATAAAAACTGTAAAGTAAAAAATACACTTTATGCAAACATCACCTTGAACACAAACTATTCAGAGTGCAAGTGTAAATAACAACATTAAAAGTGAACCTTTTACTATTAATATTGGAATAAGTCAAGGTTAGATATTTCAGTTTTCTGTAAATGCATAATGTTACCCTCTAGTTTTATTCTTAAAACTAAGTATAACAATGGAAACTCCGCGTGCGACCATATCAATTAGTACAGCATAAAATCTTAGCTAATAATTTATATTTCAATAATAAATAAATTTTAAGTTCTTAATTTTATAATGCAATCTTTCAAAAATCCTGATTTTTTTTAGTATGACACATGTGACACATTTTCTCTAGTCATCTTCTCTATTTTATCATCACCCCTCTAATAAGTATAAAATTCAACGTAAATTACACCCTCTAAAAACCACCATTGCTCAGACAAACCATAATTTTTATAGCCTTCAATTCTGTTTGGTTACAAAGTTGTCAATTAGAAAATCAGGTCCTTCTGTAACACCACCTGTCACATCCTCTCTTTCAGAATTTCTTAACAGTTTTTCTTATATTTAATTTTATATTTTCTATAACCAATAGAAAGCCAACGTTTTTTACCTACCAAATATATATTACAACTACATTATGTTCTGAATAAATTTCGTTCACATGGAAGAATTGTCGATTTCACTGCGATTAGAAGCTTCATTCCCAACGGAAAGATAATGACTAGATTGAATGATTTTTAATGGTTATTGTCACAAATTGAGAAAACCAAAAAAAATCGTGATAGTTGAGAGAAAGTGTCTACTTTTTGCTTGTTATTATTTGATGTTATTTGGTGCATTATTTGATTTAATAAAAATTATTCGGTGCGTAATAAAAGTAGGGTTAAATGTCATCGACAATCGACAGAAAAAAAAAAGATTTAGGTAGGTTTACCAGTTCTTGTTTATTCTTTATTTATTATTGAAAAAGTAGCTCAAATATAAAAAAAATAGAACACGTCTTTAGGTTAGTTAAGGTTATATTAGGTGAAATAAAAAATATAATAAAAATGTTTTACAAAGCACACATGTGAGCAACTCATGTATAACGTAATTCGATAGAATACTGTGAACTCTACATTTTCTAAGAGATTTTAAAAGCTATAATGGCGTCAATGGAAATTAGATAAGGTTCAAAATACAATAGAATATTAAAATTTAGATATAAGTAGATGTATATTGTAACAAGTTTAAAGCAACTTAGAATAAACATAAGTAGTTTTGTGTTATAATTTCAAATCATTCTAGACAGAAAAAAGAGTAATTAGGATTTATTTCGTCTTTTTGTGGTTACGAAGTCAATCAAAATAACCAACTTGGTTTAGAGTTAGGGTAGAGGAAATAAGAGATGAAATATAAAGTTTAACTGAAATTCAACATTTGAAATTTATTTAAAAGGTTATATGGATTACATAAATATGAGATTTTCGAAATGAAGAAAAGTATTTTTACTTTACATGAAAATCACCCAGCACAAGGATTATTCAAAACAAATATTCGATAAATTTGTGGACAATCTCCCATTGACACAATGGCATGTCTTTTTACTTACAATGATAGAAACCGGGTTTTGGTACCTGTTGTGGAAGAAGCACTGACAGCCCGTTTTGTAGCTTTGGGATTAACTTCAAATAAACAAATTTGTGGACAAAAATCTGTTTTTTAGTTTATTTAAAATACTTCACAAAAAATAAGAATATTTTGTATGTGAAGGCTTTTAATTTTAATGAAAAACCGCCATATTATTAATTATTAGTAGTATCTAAATTTTTAAAATACTTTATACGGGTACAAAGAGCTTAGATGGGTGGTCAAATCGATCGAGTTCTTATTCAGAGAATTAAATGTAAACTAATTCGATATTTGAGAAACACAATCAGTTATACTAGTTGTTCTCTTCAATATTTATCAAAATGAAATATTAAATATGATAACAACTTTTCCACTGTGTGCTTAAATGTACTAATAACATATTCTGCCTTTCTAAAACATATATAATACAGTTTAAATTAAAATTGAAAATATAAGTTCAGGCACGCTAGTATCCTTCATCAATCTATCCTTTATAAAAATACCATCTGAATTTAAAGAAACACACACAATATGCTCTCTGTAGAGTGACATTCGAACTATGATACCACGTGACATTTCTAAGCAACGTTCTCACTGACAGCAAACAGATTCGGTCGTCAACTGTAATAGTGGTATGTCAACTTCCAACTGTCATAGCGGCCTTGAATGAGACCAATTTTCCACTTTGCGGAACTATGATATCTTATAAATTTAAAAACGGATGGTATGAGTAGAGAAAGCACTGACACAGGAGCGAACAACGTTTCGACCTTCTTCGGTCATCGTCAGGTTTACAAAGAAAGAAAGTGTTACTGACCGGTAGCTGATCACATTTTTGAAGACGGTTGTGTAATTGAGTGTAAGAATGTAGAGGGCGTGCTTAGATGTTAAACATTTTTATTAATATAGGTATAAAGGTGTTCCTTTGTATTGGTTTATTTTGGACTTGAGCAGTTGTAAAAGTTTTTTTTCGTTTAGCAAAGCCACAAAGGGCTATCTGCTCAGCCCACCGAGGGGAATCGAACCCCCAATTATAGAGTTGTAAATCCGGAGACATACCGCTGTACTAGCGGGGGGCGTTGTGAAAGTAAGGCTTCTTTAATTTTGCGTTTGTTTATATTTGTTTCTTTATTTAGTATTTGAGTGTTTTCTATTGTTGTGTTGTGTTTATCTGATCTGCAGTGTTCGAAAACGTGTGAAGATGACTTTAAAAGTTTTGTGTTCTTTGAATCTGGTTTCCATTTATCTACTTGTTTCTCCAATATAGAAGTCATGGCAGTTATCATATTGTATTTTATAAATAATGTTGGAGTGGTGTTTGTCAGTGTAGTTTTTACATAGTATAGACCTTAGTTTTGGTGCCTGGTTTTTGATTAAATTTGCTATTAACTGGATTTTTTTCATGACAAAATTTGAAACACAAGCGATTAACACAGCATTACATCCACCACTATACTGGTACAGATGTGTAGACGACACGATTGCGGGATTCACATCTACAAAACACACACTTAATTTTTTCAATCACATTAACTCTATACATCCCAACATTAACTTCATATGTGAACAGGAAGCAATTAAATATATTTCTTAGTCTCAAAATTACAAGAACCGACACACAATTTAAAACAGAAATCCACTGAAAAATCACCCATACTGGACTATACACTCCTTTGGACTCAGCACATGAAACAAAACAAAAACTGAACACACCAAGAAACCAAATAAACACAACCATAAAACTATGCTCACCAGATAAAATTAACGACGAATTGGACAAAATAAAACAATACTTCATGAACAGCAACAAGTTTCCTCCACAAACCGTAGAAAACATTATACGCACGCACAGAAACAAAAAGCAAAATTAACTAACAGAAGTGAATATATCTCACGATTTTAAAAAATCACGAAACCATATACGGCTGCATACTAAGGTCTATACTATGTAAAAACTACGCTGAAAAACACCACACCAACATTATTTATAAAATACAATGTAATAACTGCCACGACTTCTGTATTGAAGAAACAAGTAGAAAAATGTAAACCTGATTCAAAGAACGCAAAAAAATCACTTTCATCCGTTTTCGAATACTGCAAATGAAATAAACACAACATAACTATAAAAACACATCCAAATACTAAATAAAGAAACAAACATAAACAAACGCAAAATGAAATAAGCCTTACTTATACAACAACTCAAGCCCAAAATAAACCAATATAAAGGAGCACTTATATTAATAAAAAATATCCAACATCTAATCACGCCATCTACATTCCTACACTTAGTTACACAACTGCCGTCAAACGTGTGGTCATCTACTGGTCAGTAACCTTTTCTTTCTTTGTGAACCTGACAATGACCGAAGAAGGTCGAAATGTTGTTCGCTCCTCTATTAGTGCTTTTTCTATCGATACCAGCTGTTTTTAAAAAGATAATTTTCTCTACAAGTGGGTTTTCTCGTCATCACGAACTGTGATAGCATAACATATCACCTACCGTCAGGTAGTTTACTGTGCAAAACAAAATACGCTCTAACTACTCGTAATTCAAGAAATTAAGAATGTCTTTCTTTTTTTTTGGTAAACGAACATTATTATCACAGTTTATTTTAGTATACTCTTTTAAACTTTAACATGTTATTCTATTTGTGGAATTTTGCATATTTTTATATTTTATTTTTCTTTCTTCTTTCCGAAGTGATAGTCTTTTATAACTATTGATTTGAAAGTACTTGTTTATATACGATAATTTGCACACAGCATCAAGTCCCATGTAAGACATTTATAGTCGGTTGGAAAATATGTTCAGTAAGCCCCTAGTGCTCTTTACTTGTGGAAGTATGTAATATGTATATTGCTTTAGAAAGCTTGTTTTGCACTTCAATAATTCTTTTCCTGGTAAATATCCCAGGCAGCTTTTATCAAAAGCAATGACAGAAATTATTTAGAAAAGAACAATAACAAGCCTAACGAAAAGATTTTATCACAACAAGAAGGTTGATATGTTTTTACTTATGTAATAAAAGTAGATAACGTTCGTTTTGGGTTCAAAACCTTCACATTCTTTGTCATGGTAAATTTCAAATAATCATAATGATGCTTTTGGATTTACATGTTTAGTCCAAAAGTTATTTTTTCGAAGATCAGTTCTATTATTTCGTAAATAGAAAAATTATTTTTAATTACAAGTGGCGCCAATGCATTAGATCCGCATGTGACACATTCATGAAGACATGTCTGCACTCTTAGAATGGAGAAAAATAAAGTTTTTAGTGACTGGAAGTGGAGGTGAAACGGGAAAATCGTGTTTCCTGTTACAAATCTACATGCACAAAGGATAAAAATTTCGCAATTTCGAGGTTGCATATCACGTAATAAAAAAAGGTTTTTCCAGTATCATATGAATAAGATTTCCGTTATAGTATGATATCTTTCTAAAATTGTGTTTTAAACTAGTGATTTATGCAAATAATATAACTCAAAATATTATTATGTTAGATATTATTAACACTGTGGTATTTTATTTTAACACTCGCTGATATTTAACAGGATTTGTCTTGTAGACACATTTTACAACAAGGAACTGTCTTATATTACGTATTCTTGGAAAAAGTTGACATTTCTTTTACTATCAGAATCCTTAAAATTCCAATGTGCATTATGTTGTGATTAGCGATGAGACAAAAACAAATCATTAGAATAACTCTCCATTTTACAAAGTTGTATACTATTTAAATCATGTGAAATAAGATGCTATCGTGCATTATAGCAATAGCGTTTGGGTTCTGCTTCACATTTCTCAATACAGGAAATACCAAACAATTTATTGCAAACAAATAAGAAATTAACATATAATGTTTGATGAAATTGAAAGTGAATTTCTTGTTCTTTCTACATTTCTTTTAATTAGTCCATTAAGGATTTAAAATTAGAGAGGCCCGATATGGTCAGGTGATTGAGGCGCTCGTCTCGTAACATGTGGACTCGAATCCCCGTCACACCAAACATGCTTGCCCTTTCAGCCATGGGGCGTTATAATGTTACGGTCAATTTCACTATTCGTTGGTAAAAGAGTAGCCTAAGAGTTGGTGGTAGATGGTGATGACTAGCTACCTTCCCGCTAGTCTTACACTGCTAAGTTAGGGACGGCTAGCGCAGATGGCCCTCGAATAGATTTGTGCGAAATTCAAAACATACTAAACCATACGCGTTTTTGTGAACTTTTATTTTTATTAATAAAATTATTCATGCTGTTTTCAAGGTTGAAACACATAGCAAACCAAGTACCATCGACATCTGTTTATCATACGATGCGTATTTTATTTATATAGTACTTTATAGTGTGGAAGTCATGGGTCAAAAGATCCATTAGTCACTTCTTACATGTTAAACGATAACTGTCGAAAGTGCATCCGGTGGCGAGAAATTTGACTGTATGTTCTTAGCTTGTTTCACGAAGTACCATAATGGGTATGTTATCATGTTGACGTAACTTTGTATAAGGTTAACACTCACGATAATGTGTCAAAGTATTTATGTACATATGACTTGAAAACCTACGGTAACATGTCGCACCTGTCCATATTATTCTCTCACAGAAAATGTATGTAGATAACTCTCACGATAAAATCTTAACCGAAATCTACAATTACCAATGGGATCCAAATAAAAAATACTTTTCTAAACTATTTGTCCAACAAATTGCTTAGGATCCATAAGTTTGTTCGATGCGTGGATTCTGATAACATACAACTCACAAAACGAAAAACGTGGTCTGATGATTATGAAGAACACAAGCATAAAAGTGAAAATTAACTACATATTTATAGAACGTTGTGGAATATACTAAGTCAGTTTCAAACGAATTTATACAATAAACACATAAAATCTATAGTTAAAATCAATAACTTGAATCTTAAACAAGAGCTTATGTATTACAGAAAACAATTATTACTAGAGGGGGAGCGTAAAAGCAAGCAAGTGAAACTAAAAATATAGTGGATTTAAATTAAATAAAAAAACTCAGTAAACCTGTTCGTATAGCTAGTGAGGAAACATTAGTTAAAATAGCCTTAAGACAGGTTGAATTAATATTCAAGTTGAGGAGATTTTTTTAAGAATACCTTTCTTTAACAAGCAGTTCCAAGTTTATGAAGCCTGTAACTAAAATTTTATCCAATCCAGAATGTACTGTGTCCAGTGTATTCCGACTGTTTGTGTGGATAGAGGAGGAGAACAAAGATGATAGAGTAACTGGTTCTATGTGTTTACGAATGTGTACAGTTAAATGTCGTTAGCACGTAAGTAACGTTGTAGCTACCACATTTATATTAGTAAGTGATTCGTGACTAAAGGAGAGGTCAAAATTTTTCACATGACTTTTAAGGATTATGCACTATCTACTTAAGTAAATGAAGTATAAATATGCGGCGCATTTTGGAACAGTTATTTGTTTGATATTATTAAGAGGATTAGATTTTAAACAAAGTCATAATTGATGGTTTCGAGAAAAAGATTAGTATACCTACCCACTTCTCTTGAACTAATTTGGTATGTAGCGAGAAACAGGAAGGATATTTGTCGTAAGATATTGTCCTTCAAATTAATCATCGAATTATTTCATGGCTGCAATGCTAAACATGTTAAAATTATTTCATAATTTAAGAACAATATTATACAATTTGCCTAAACTTCCCTAAAAACATCTGGATTAGAAAAAAATCAAACAATTTCCTATTACGACAACTTAATGCTACGTTTTTTAGTAATATAGAATAGTTCGGGATTTGTGAATCGCATTTATAGTTTATTATTTCAGAATTATAAGTAAGACAACACAAAGGAAAATGTTGAACAATAATTTGCACAAGTTTAGATTACATCTTCGTTTCAGTAGCTTCTGTAGTTCATGGTGTCATTCTTCCCTATCAGACATTTTATATCTCATATTTTGAGTCTTTGCGTAATTTAAGTTAAATAAATTTTTAAGTTTGATTAAACTTAAAGATGTACTTTTAGTGCTCGAATACCGAACGATTTAGGTTTGTATTTTTTTTATTATTCTTATGCATAATTATGGATTTTCAACAACAACGATGAGTGCTAAAGTCTGTCAGCGCACAAAAACATAAATATATGAAATATTACATCTCTTCCTCTAACATCCATCATGTTCTTAGTTCAGTTGAGAAAACAAGCTGTCGACAGCGACGATTACCTCCGTACTACTAATCCTACCATAAACCTAAGAGGAGATCAACACCCACCAGGAGGAAAACCATTCATCAAATCATCATTTAAAAAATAATCTGAATTTATCGGAATAATCCTTTAATCCTAAGTTGTGTTTGTGGTTACATTGAATTGCGTTGCTAACACTTTTGACTTTATCGAGAAATGCACTGTAAAATGCAAAAAACAAAACAAAACAAAACAAAACAAAAACCACTAAACTCAAGAAGAATACTGAACAGTATATACAGTTTTCATCTGTTTTCTGTAATGTATTTAACTATAGTCCATACATTTTAATTTATCAGCAGACTTATATTAAAGCTCAGTTTTAACAAGGCCAAGTAATCACGCAAAGTGTTTTAGTACATTTAGACCAACGTGTTTGAAGAGCATAAAATTATAGATATATATTTTTATGACTACTAACAAGAATTTAAGAAAATAGTTGATGAAGTATTTCAGCAATCACACTATAATAACTGTTTTTGTCAGGTTAGTTGTGTCTTAGGACACATGCAGCTGGTCAAAATTTTGAAAATATGTCGATTAAAATATGTTTGAGTAACACTTCCCAGCATAAACTTATTTTTGGTCTAAATTAATTTCATTGTCCGGTTTTTATGTCACACATAAAAGCTTCAATATTTGATGACAGGATAGATAACAAAGTTTTAACTTCTTAAAATAAATTAATTTTAAAGTCTTTCAGTAGAAACAAAATACTTGTATCTCTGAACGGCTGATATGGGTATTAACACTTTTATTCATGAGGAGAGAACAACGTTTCGACCTTCCTAGGTCATCTTCAGGTTAAGAAAGAGAGAGTTTGCAAGTGATCGTTGTCTGACACAAGTTTTAGAAACGAGAAGAATAAACTGGTACGGGATTGTAGGGGGCGATGCAATTGTATGTTAGGTTATTAATTTGTATATGTATAGTTCCTTTATATTTTGGTTTAATTTTGGTTTTAGTTGCTGTATTAGTAGGGATTCTTTGATTTTTCATTTGTTTATATTTGTTTCCATACTTAGTATCTGTGTGTTTTCTATGGTTATGTTGTATTTATTTGAGTTACAGTGTTTAAAAACGTGTGAAGGTGTTTTTTTTCTTTGAATCTAGTTTCCATGTTACTGCTTGTTTCTCTAATATAGAAGTCTTGGCAGTTGTTGCATTGTATTTTATAAATTATAATGGTGTTGTGTTTGTCAGTTTAGTTTTTACGTAGTATTGACTTTAGTTTTGTACCTGGTTTTTGAATAAATTTGATGTTTATTGGAATGTTGTATTTTGTTATACGTTTTCTAAATGTTGGTTATTTTTTTGCTGATGTGGGGAACATATGGTATGAAGCAGTATAAGGTTTTGTAGTTTGTTGTATTTTGGGATTTATTGTTGTTTTTTTGTTGTTGGTCTAGGTGTTTGCGTATAAATTTTTGCACGGTTTTTTGACGAAATTTCTTGATGTTGATGGAGTGTCGTTTTATTTTGTTGATTTAATCGTTAATTTTATCAGGTAAGCATAGTTCTGTGGCTGTATTTATTTGGTTTCTTAATATGTTGAGTTTTCTTTTGTTTCATGTGCTGAGTCCCAGGAAATGTGTAATCCAGTACTGGTGATTTTTCTTTCGATTTCTGTTTTTAATTGTGTATCAATTCTAGTGATATTGAGGTTAAGAAATGCTATTTGATTAATTTTTCCTGTTCACAGGTGAACTTAATGTTGGGGTGTGTCGAGTTAACATGATTGAAAACTAAGTGTATGTACCGTAGATGTGAATCCAGCAATTATATCTGTACCATGGTGGGTGTAAGGATGAATTGATTGCTTGAGATTCAATCTGTTTCATAAAAATGTTGGCTAGAACTGGTGACAGCGGTTTCCCCATACTTGGGCCATTTATTTGTAGGTAGTTTTGATTATTAAACATAAAGTCAGTTTTGGTGGCATTGAATTCTAAAAGGGTTGCTAATTGGTTGGTGGGGATGCGTATCGATGGGTTGGGGTCTAGGATATAAAGTTCTAAAACTATCTTTCAGGCTTCAGTTGTTGGGACTTCTGTGAAGAGGAAGATTACATCAAAACTGGCCATTAACGTTTTATGATTTAGGTGATTAATGATATATTTAAAGTTAAAATAGTCTTTGAAGAAGAAGCCGGCTGACGTTACATATTTAGAAAATGCTCACGCTAAATATTTACCAAGGTTGTAGTTAAATGATTCATAGGTCGACATTATGGGTCGTAGTGGACAATCAGATTTGTGAGGTTTGTGGGTGCCGTATTGTTGTGGTGTGCGTGAGTCGGTCTTTCGTAGGTAAGAATAAATGTTTTCTGAGATTCTGTCAGTTTTTCTCATTTGTAGTAATGTTTTGTTTAATTGGTCTTCATGTGTTGTTATTGGAAAGTGAAAACCAATCTCACTATTCAATTACTGAAGCATAATAGTTGGCTCTATTCCTTTTAGTTATTAGTTCAAAATTGAGGACTTCTAGCATAGATAGCCAGTGTAAAGATCGGAAACAAACGAAGAAACCAAACCAAAATTAAAGAATAAATACTTGATCTAATATTTGTTCCTACGTTAAAACTACTTAGGGTATTTTTTTTACATTTCTGAACAGGAGAAAAGCAGCCCTTCCGCAACACTCTAAAGCCTACCATCGATGTTAAATGATAGAATATTAGTTTTATTATGCACCTGCGGCTTGAAGGAAAGGAAATACTTTGTAGTATCGCACGGGTTTTAAATCGAACTCTACAACTAGGCTAATCCATTCCTGAATTTTATTTCTATAGAGTAGAGCTGTAGTTTAAACCTTACGTTTTATAAATTGTTAAACCTTTGTTCAATAGAATTTTTGGAATTTTTTCTGTTGTTATTTTGATGGGCATACGCTTTCATCTTCGTTTGTTTCAAAGGAAAATTAATTTTAACAACTCTCAGTAATTGGAGCTGTTCCATCAGGAGTTTCACATAAATAAAACTACTTGCACTAAATATTTTCTATTCGGTAGCTAAGATAAGTTATCAAGGAGGAAAAAAATCCTTCACAGTTGAGGCTTATTATCGTAAATACGATGAGATTATTTGAAGAACTTAATTTACGTTTTGTGTATAAGTAGGCTATAATGTTGTTTTTTGTTTCGGCTTGCGCCATTTTCACTGTCAAGGGTTATAGTACCTTAAATTATTCTTTTAGGATGCTTTTAAAAAGTGACAACGATAGATGACTAGTAACAGAAGGTGACACTTAAAGGTGGTTACGAGAGATAGCTAGGTGATGACATAAACTGCTTTAGAAAGATGGATCTTTGCAAGTATTCAAAGCACTATTCGCAAAATTGTGCGCTAACAATGTTGTAACGTTAAATAAATTCAGAAAGTAGTAATGCAACATGTGCGTCGAAGATGGTAACATTATACGTATTTATATGTAAGCATATAACGGGCATTTTTGTATTGTAGAATACAATAAAAATAGTGGTTTTAAAGAACTTCAACTGCAAAAATATTTTTTACAACATCAAAGACACCACTAGTCTTCTAAAACAGGAGATCATTGAACTAACTCTGGTTGTTTTAAAATAGCACTTGAAATTAAGAGAGTTAATTTTCTTTTGACTTCAAACCTGCAACAAAACTTAAATTATAATAACATATAAAAGTATATTTGTCATATCCAGTACTGGTGACGTTTATTCGTCCAATACTAGGACTCATTACACTGGCTGAGATATCTCAGCCATTGTAGTTGTTGAAACATATTATATATTACAAATTGCGTGTAAAAACAACCGTAATGATGTGAATTAGATTAAGTTGGCAAATTATACTGTTACCATCAATTTGATATGAGTCTATCAAAGATCATAATTAGAGTTATTCTTAATAATGCAATATTATTTATTAATTTTAATACCAGTTATTATAATTTATTTTTGCGTGAATTTACTTTAGTTATCGTTCGAAAAACCTGGCGAACCTTGAAGCTATTCTTTCTGGAATGGATGAAGTAACTACAGCATCGATCTAATTAGGCATACTTTTCAAATTCCTGCAATAAAATACATTGGTAAAACGCGGTTCCTGCTGACAATTTTTATAACTAATTAGTATAGAGTACAAAAACAGTATCAGCATTTTTGTAAACGTGAACGAATGTTTTTTATCTCTTTTTGTAAATCCTTATTTAAAGTTTCTTGAAGAAAATGATCAGTAAGATGTTTGGCAGATTGATACGTTTTATCAATACGATGCCATATGTTTTTGTAATAGTTAGGTGTAGAAAAAAATGTTATTGTTATTCAATATAACGCATGATAAATAGTAGATTCTAAACAGTTATACAGTTAAATTTTTGGGAAAATAATTTGAGCTTATGAAAACATTAAGTTTTAAGAGTTTTATCTTTATTGGAAAAAGAATATTATTGAATTATGTTTTTTTTTTAGTTAGAAGACCAGTTATTAAAATCTAAAATCAGGGGTTCGATTCCCCTTGTTGGGCTCAGCAGATAGCCCGATGTGGCTTTGCTATAAAAAAACACACGCAATCACACACAGGTATAAAAATAATTCTAAGACTAACTTAGATCTTGATGTACAGCTGTTTAATACTTCATCTTTTTACTTTTTTACTGGTTAATGATTTTGTTACCTGTTATATATTTTTTGACAATCAGAAAAAATTACCACTTTGTCTGTGATATTACGTTTTAAAATTTGGTCTTGGTTAGTGTACCAATATTTTTTACGAAAATAAAATGTTCTGTTTTGTGTATAATTCTGTCATGAAGTCATGATATGAAGTAGGGATGTAGAAGTATATGTAACTTTTATACGTTGATGCTTTATCACTTATATAATCTTTTTATTGGATGAATTATATGACGCTCCAACCATGTTCAAGTAAGTAACGCTATTATAAGTTACCACGGTGAAATACTTCACTATTGTAGAGATGTGGCAAGTGGAAGGTTCAACATTTGTTAAACTTACACGTACTACTTATCTTTAACTATATCCGATCTATTTTGCTAAACCTTGGAGAATTTTTTTTTCTATATGCAGAGCTTCCATACAGCCAAACAGCTTTTTTGTTTTTTTTAGTCACCTAATGCAATTGGAGAATAGTGATTGAGCAGAGATATGATTCAACATCGAAGGCTTTCTACGTTCAGAGATGTTTGACTGTTGACCAAAACGTTCTTGTAGAAAGAAAGGGAAAGTAAAACACGAAAAATATCAAATCAAACTGAGATCTACTAATATGATGTCTTTTATGAAAAAGGTGAGATATCATGATTTTTATTCATGTAGAAAACAAGTTGTAAAACTTCAGCTATCATATTGTATATTTTTTTTTGGTAAAAAGTTGTTGTCAAATTACGAAAAAAAGAAAGCAGAGTGTTAAAATTATTAAACATCTCATTTATATTCTTAGTATAAGAGAGGATGAAATAGTTTATTGCTTCACAAATAACACATTAAATACTTTTAAAAATTTAATTTACAAGCATTTTATGTAAGTTTTGATTTTTAGGTTTTCCTTGTATTGAAGGTATAAGTTGTTACGACAGATTCAAATAAATCAGAATGCATACTTCCTTATACTATTTCAAACTTTCTAGACGTTGATTACAAGAGAAAAGTATATGTACCTCATCAAACACAGAGAATTAAGCCCATTATATTAATACAATTTAGAATATGTAAATCAGCTAGTCATATGAACATTTCATCAGTTATAAAGTTGATGTGGAAAGTAATGTATCACAATTTCTTTTTGATATTGTCTTTAGAGGATGGTGGACGTCAAAAATTCACTAAAGTTCGAAGGGGTATGTAAGAGACCTTCTGATGCAAAAATATTTCTGCACAGAAATTATAGAGATATACTGAGATCAGGTATTTATAATTTCCAGTACAGAAATATCACATGTACTAAATGGCGTTTCAGAAAATAGGAATATGAACAAAATTAGGAACATCCAGAAAGAGACCTGCAACAAGTGATATTCCAGTTTGATAATCAAAGTGCACTGTCTTGTAATAGATGAAAATCCACAAACACGACGGTCATTAATACAAATATCCTCTTTACCCACCGAGTATTATGTACCTTGATCAAGAAAAATCTACGTCTGAAAAGGCGACATATTCAGTTGTAGTTGCGTCCATGACATACCTGTTGGATACTTCCAACACTTGTAGAATGAAATGAGTATTGATGCTATTACAGAGGCATAAAGTTGCAGCTGATTATAGATTTCTGTGTATTTACATTGTTTAAAAAGGGAAATTGGAAAATCGTTGTACTTGTGCACTAGATGGGTTATAGAACGCTGGAAAGAAGTAATCGCGTGCTGTTGAAATATAGAAACGTTATGACGAAGCTTTCTGAAATGAACTATTGCAAAAGTTGTTTTCAAATAGAGCATGAACGGACCTGGAGACATGATTTGTAACGATGTTGTAAGGTTCCAAAATAATTGTAATATAATGTACTCAACCTCTGTAATATGATATTAACTGTATTAAATACTACGCTAATTAATATTCTTTCTGACAAAGAAGCTGACGTCAAAATTATTCTCTATATAGCTTGTTTGTTTGAAGTTAAGCACAAAGCTACACAATGAGCTATCTTTGATCTGCCCAATACAAATATCGAAATCCGGTTTCTAGTCGTATAAATCCGCAGACATAACACTGTGACAAATGTATAATTTGTATATTTTAGCATTTTTTTAAACAGACACTTAAAATATTTTTTCTACGCTTCTTAAGCACGTTCATACTATGTACTTTTAACAGTTTTCAGCTGCTTCAGTAAGAAATGTCTAACAATACTACAAAAATGAGAAATGTTATTTGAACTTTCAGATCGTCAAGACTTCTGAAAACAAGGACGGAACTACTTCAGGTCCTCTTAATAAGCTTAGACAGACGTTTACAACGGGTCTTCAGGAAATCTCGTTAACTCGTGATCGAACGGTACCCATCAAAGCAGGTAAAACAGCAACGTCTCGTCTAACAGATAAAGAACGCTCACTTCTTCGAATGGTTTGGGAAACGGATGATCACATAGAAGAGGAACCTCGGAAAGCAAGGTTTGTAGATATTATGATGAATTGTGTTTCAAATTATTTCTTAAAGTATGGTGCTCATACAAGACGTTCGAAAGTCTGGTGATGGATTGCAGAAGAAAACATTCAGAAACTAGCAGTAATGGTCATATTGTGGTTATGGTATTATGTTGATGGTTTGTTTAAACTTTTATCGTTTATCTGTTATAAGCGAGATTATGCAAAATTCCTAAAGTGATGTAAATGAACCTAATGTTTTATGTGTTTTCAATTCCGTGATTTAACCATATATTTTCATTGTGATTTTGAGTGAAAAAGAAAACATGATGTGTGTGTGTGTGTTTACAAATGAAGGGGCTAATACCATCAAAAACCATGGCTGGAAATACGTTAATATATGGAAAACCTACTTTAGGGAATACGCTATATTTTTCAATACATATGGTGGGTCTTAAAATTCTGTTAGATTATTTTTTTATTTTTTTGAGGAACCACCTTTCCACAAGTATTTACAAATAGTGAAAGTTGACATAGATGTGTGATATTGTGAGTTCTTTTCATCAAGTAAGGAATGCAAACTGGGATTAAATGTAAGAGATAATATATATCAACCTATTTGTAGAACTGACTTTGGTAGATACCTCAAAGCCTAAAATAAGTATGATAACTATCCACAATATAACTTGTAACTTGATGTTGATATTTTAATAATGTTTTTGCTTTTGGTATTTTGTAGTCTATATTCGTATCTCAGAACGTCTGGTATGGGTATTAACACATTTATTGATAAGGAGAGGACAACGTTTCGACCTTCCTAGGTCATCTTCAGAAAATGACCTGGAAAGGTCGACACATTGTTCTCTCCTTATCAGTAAAAGTGTTAATACCCATATAAGATATATTTTTATTTTAAGGGGATTTCTCCTCATCAAGTAGTTTATATTTGTCTGATTTTCGTAGTTTTATGCTTTTATATCATATGTTAGAAAGTGATGCTTGTTCTTTTAGATATTAAACGAATTTAACTGTTTTGGTTTTATTATATATATATATGTATGTATGTATCTGAAAATTTATTTCTTAAAATAAAAAAAAAACATTCAATTAAAGTGTACCCAGACCAGCAGAGACTGTGACTCGAAGAATCGCATCAGGAGATAGCTGTCGAATATGTCGGAAGAGTATTTCTTCTGATGAACAGAGCCGGAAATGTGACGAATGTGGTCAGTATGTATGTGAAGATTGTGCTTCTTACTCCAGAGACCCAAATGACACCTCTCAAGTATGAATGATTTTATTGATATGTTATTAAATAAATATTAATCTGAAAAAAACAACAATGAATTTTATAATGTAATTAAATTAATATACATAAAAATGAAAAGGGTTCCAAGCTATAATTGTGTATCTAAATGTGATTTAAAGTTTTTAAGTGCTGCATTAACCAATAGGAATGGACGACCTTTAGGTTCTTATTCAGTACAGAGATTGAAACATTGTTTACAAATTTAAGTTGACGCAGTACGTAAAACCGTAAATCCATTACAGCATACACTATCTCAAAATAAGACCTGCGTTTTATTATTTCTATATAGACTTTCTTATTGTACTTCATAGCAGTTTATTGAACATCAGAGTTACAAGTTGTAACATTATATTATAGATATAAAATTAACGATTAAGATTTAAGGGAGGTAACCGCAAATTACATTAACAAACAAACTCACTAGAAGAGTGCTTTTAACAAACTACCTACATGAAATTACATTAGCTACTCACAGCAAAAATTAAGTTGTGTTAAGTTAATTAACCAGTACTTTTTGTTTCTATATTATTTTTTTACTGTTCATCCCCCGCTGGGACAGCGGTAAGTCTACGGATTCACAACGCTAAAATCATGGTTTCGATTCCACTCGGTGCACACAGCAGGTAGCCTAAGAAAAACATACATTTCTCACTGTTCAGGAAATATTTCATTAAATTGACATGACGGTATAGGAGTTGATTCTTAAAATGTTATATGGTTAGAGTTTGGAACCAAATATCTTTTGAATCTGGAAGAAGAAAGAGCACAACTTAGTATTTTTACACTAGCTGACAAAAAGGTATAAAGAAAAATACTACAGGTATGCCATTTTTTATGATCAAAAATAAATTGTAACAAATTATATCCGCATATCAACAACTTAGACTCCGATCTGTTGTCAGTCAATCAGTCGAAAAATGACATATCTCTTTAAAGCGTCCCCCAGTGGCTCAGCGGTATGTCTGCGGACTTACAACACTAAAACCGGGTTTCGATACCTGTGGTGAGCAGAGCACAGATAGCCCATTTTGCAGGTTTGGGCTTAATTCAAAACAACAACAGTTTAAAGCCTATAATAGTAGTGACAGTCATGATATTTCCAATAATAATGTATTATGATAAATTGCATCAAAAATTCATGTTTCCGTCGGAGCTGTATTAAAGACTGAAGAAACTATGAATAACAAGCACGATTTAAAACTGATACTAATTATTACAACGTATGTTATTTACGAAAGTCTAACACAGATCTTTTCAGTTATCTTGTTGTATATTTAGGTTGTTATGTATTATAATTTATCCCGGACGAACCCCTAATTTATTACGTTACTTATTTCGATTAAATAGCCTGAAATTTTAATTGTAATTTAAAAGTTAATTGAATTTATGATATTTGCCAACAAGACAATTTTCAATTTTCTTTCTTAACACAAATATATTTTAATATACAAATAATAATACAATTTATAACAACAGTTATTACAAATAACGATGTTATATATACAAAAGATTTAGAAACTTACTTGCAATAGAGAGTCTTCTATCTGGCCTGGAGCTGAAAATTTTCTTTACGGTTCACGATGAGCGAATTAATTCTATGTTGATACACAGGTACAATTCTCTTTTCAGGAAACTAGCTAGCTCTATTCTTGGCTGACCTTACGTGGTTTACAATCTAAATTTTTACCAAAAAAGTTATCTAATGTCTTAAGTTAATTCTTTGTAGTTTAACGGTCTCTAATGTCCAAAATCTGTAAATGTTCTTGATCAAATATCTGCAGTTTTTTGATGAGTAAGCGTTTATCACAGTTATAGCTTCTAAGGTGTATAGTATACTGACTGTAGCAAACCAGCAACAATATGAAAACTGTCTCTTGGCGCATCGATTTATAAAATTTAGACGAGGTTATCGAAAGTTTATTTGGCAAGAATATTTTACTTACACGCAAAGTACATTGTTGGTTTTTACACTCGAGAATCTTAGAGACCAGGTGGGAATTTCGCAACACATATTTAACATTTTTAGCCATATGCACTTCTAAATATATATTTACTTAAAAACAGACATTGATATTACCATAAATAGATAATGGTAAATCCATTACGAAGTGTAAATGTTACCTTGATAACAGTTAGATGTATATTAAAATGAAGTTTTTTATATTTTTAACAAACATTACTTGAACGGAACAACTAACAATTGTGTGTTTTCGTAAGTGAGGAATATTGACGTTTAACTGCTCGAAAACCACTTCTGGAGAGTGGTAACTAAATTAAATGTTGAAATGAGTATTGAGGAACCACTAATAGAATGAGAGAAGCTGTAGATATACTTTCTTTAAACAAGATGCTATGTTTGAATTGCTCAGCTACATTCAACCGTATTTTTGGCGGTATAAGAAATTCACAAAGCAAAATAATCTATATAGTTAAAGTATGATTGTAAAAGCTATAAATATGTATTAAACATTCTGACCAATAGTATTAGTGAATGTAATAGTGAAGGAAAAAACACACAATGTTAGTTGTTAGGTTCAATTAATGTTAGTTAAAAAAGATAACATATTATTTACTTGTTTTGTTTTTATTCTGTAATAGGTTACATAATAATAAATCCACCATTGATTTGCCAGTATTTATTGTTCTAGACTCCTGTAAATTAAATGATAATGTACGTAAGGATTTTATAAACTGCTTGTCATATATCAATGAAACTGTTATGTTAATAACAAAAAAACGATAAACTGTACAATTCTAAAGAGAGGTTTGTTTGAGGTTAAGAAAAACGCAAATAATGGGTTATCTGTGCTCTACTTACCACGGGTATCGAAACTTGAATTCCAATGTTGTAAGTCCGCAGAGATACCGCTTTGTGTAGCTTTGTGCTTAACTACAAACAAACAAATAAATAGTCTATTATATTACAGACCTGTGAAAAACTGTAAATTTTATGGCGTATTAATCAAATACTATCTTAACCATTGCCAGAGTCATTTGTATGCACGTATGCACGATATTCACCCGTTTACTGTTGCACCTCGTACATTTGGGTTAATCTGATATATATGGCTTATGATCTCATTCCTACCCCGCTAAGCCAGTGATGGACATTTTCATTTAAAAGAGTTTTACATAACTTTAGATAATAAAAATGACTTGTTAAAAGTAAGAACACACAATTAAGACCTTTCATTAGTTGTAGAACTAAATACTCATGAGTTATTTTCTAGTTGAAATATTTTTATGTATATCTTAAAAGCACATCATACTTCTTCACGTTATGAACATTTAAGCTCAATTCCTAAACACAAGCTACAAAGTGGATATAGCTCTTTTTATTTTACACAATATCTTCTTGCATTTTATTGTAGGAATGGAAATGTAGTTACTGCAGAAGAAGGCAGGGTCAAGATCGATTAGGGTTAGAACCTCCACCAGGGTCGGGCATGCATCGAGTGCCATCGGTTCGTCGAATGGTAACTTTATTTTTGTTTCCATATCTTCAATGAGTTGTGCGAATTTAACAAACGAATGCTACACACACAGATGCCAATATTAGCAGATACTAAAAATTTAAATCTTATATCTGATTCTGGGCTACTGTTATATCTAGTGTTGGTTTAATACTGCAACGTTGCATATGGAAAATACTTACGCACCTACATTTACATTATGTCTGCGCCAACTAGTCATAAAGTTGACCTCTCTCACTATTTAATATATAATACCTTTCCTATCCAGTTCGATTCCTCTCGGTGAATTCAGCAGAGAACCCAATGTGGCTTTGCTGTAGGGTCCTGCATGGTCAAGCGTGTTAAGGCGTTCGACTCGTAATCCCCGGGTTCGCGGGTTCGAATCCCGGTCGCACCAAACATGCTCGCCCTTTCAGCCGTGGGGGCGTTATAATGAGCGGTCATTCCCACTATTCGTTGGTAAAAAAGTAGCCCAAGAGTTGGCGGTGGGTGGTGATGACTAGCTGCCTTCCATTTAGTCTTACAATGCTAAATTAGGGACGGCTAGCGCAGATAGCCCTCAAGTAGCTTTGCGCGAAATTCAAAACAAACAAACAAACAAGCTTTGCTGTAAGAAAACACACACCCTATCCAGTTCTCAATAAAAGCCGACATGTATGTTTGTTTTTTTTATTTTATTTCCTTGGTGAAAGCCTTCATTGGCTCAACGGTAGAGTTGAAGGCTTACTCACAAAATGTGGTTTCAAAATACATCATGGATACAGTGCAAATAGCCTATCGTGCAACTTTGCTATTAAAAGCAAATAAAAATAGAGGGATTTTTGAAAAAGAAACGCTTTAGACTCGTAACAGATGGCGAATACATGAATTGAGTAGATATCGCTTCTTCTTTTGTCTGATAGCAATCATGGGAAAGAAGACTTTAACTCAATAAAAATGATTTCACTGAAACTTTGACCACTCTACCGCTTTCCTCTAATTCAAGAAACATGTTACTAGCATTGTGTCTTAGATAGCACAAACAAAATCTAATATCTTAGTATTAGTTAATATAGACATTTGTTAACTCTAAAATATAAACTTTGGTTGGCTGGCTATACAGGAGTCAAAAGACATTTATAGCCCATTTATTTCATTATATCCAATAGATAAAATATAATAACAAATGATAGTATGCATTTTTTCATCCATCCCTCGAAATACGAAATAACATCGTATCCAAACTAAAGATTATGTATATGATTTTCAGTTATTTATTGTCTTGTTTATAATTTGTAGCAACCATTTTTCACTTTTTATTGAATTCTTTTTCCGCTAAAATCTTATAAACTTAGTGCATTACTAAACTGTCGTCAAACTAATTGTTTTTTGAATTTCGCACAAAGCTATTTGTGGGCTATCTGTGAAACTGTCGTCAAACTAATTTCACAATTGCTTTACTTATCAATTCTCATGTAGGCACAAAAGGCAAGGATGGAAAGCCTAGAAAGTTCATTCTCGACCCTTGATGCAGGCAGCGACCTTGACACTTTACAGTCATCAGATGGAAAAATGGTAGTAAACACCGAAAGGTGCCGGCTCTCAATGTTATTTCTAAAAATTTTAAAGACTTAGGCATAGATGTAGCGAATGAAGTAGTGAGTAAGGAAAGATTAAAGGTACAAAGGTTACACGAGACAGAAGACAATCACATGAAACAGAATTCTTTCAGAAGAAAAGAATGTGGACCATCTGTAGAAAGGCAAAAATCTATTGAAATTCCAAAACAGGAAAAAAAAAAGGTAAACGTTTTAGCTACTTCCAAACAATATTTTTCAAGGCCTTCATCTCCAGATAAACATTTCAGAGAACGATATGTTTCATCTGAAACTTTAAGTGATCGTCGTTCTTCATCAGAGTCTACGAAAGATGGAAATAAACCAAAGTTGTTTGCTTTTCAGATTGTTCCACGAACAACGGAACCTAATGGCTCTTACCGTATGAAACATTCGTCACATACAAACCTTATTCAGCATTTCAGAATTTCTTCTGCTTCCGAGAGCTCTTTGGAAGAGCATTATATTAGAGAAGAGCAGGAACGTAGGAGAAAAAGTAGACATAAACGCCGATCGAAATTCCAACGACAGAAATATAATGTTGAAGAACCAGATTCAGATCCAATTTACTATAGAGAAGACTACTTACCGAAAGCGGATATGATAACTTCGCTGGAATCAAGCAGCGCCCTTGAGAGCCTTGAGAAGGACCTGGACGACGTTTCAAAACGTCGTCATAATTTGGGAGTACCTAAACCTATAGAAAACCCACTTAGGCATATTGCATCTGAAACTGCTTTGTACTTACGAAGATTCAGTTCCGAAAGCTCCGATGTGAGTGATGTCAGTGGAGACATATCCACACACAGTGATCGAAGTAGTTTTAGTGGAATACACAAGGGTTATCATAATGGAGGAAAACTTGCAGTTCGCCACATCAGGGTTAAACGGAAAGACATTAAACACTATAGGAGTACACCTTTCTCAAACGACGGTTATTTCAGTCCAACAGGAACAGTGGATAGCTCGCCATCTCCAGATGATCATTCACATCTTTCTACAGATAAATCATGTTCAGTAGACGATGGAGATATATTCAATGCATCGTCCCAAAGCATTAGAAGTGTTCCGTTTGTACTGGTAGACTCAGTCGTAGATCACCAGAGGCCATTTAATAGGTCACTTTTTACAACTGGGTTGTGTGTCAAAGAGAGTCCCTTTCCAAGAAGAAACAGTACAGGAAGAACACTTCCTCAACTCCCTGAACCGGAAAACCAGCTTGGTTTGCATCCTTCGTCACAAGGTAAGACCCGCAGTACTCATTCTCTTGATTTGCCCAGAGAAGACACTGGATGGACAGAAAGAAGAGCGTCAGCACCTGAGGGAGAAAACATCAAAATCGTAATTGATGACGTAGATTCTGACCGAAATGGTGAGAACAAATTATTTGTACCTGGTATTAATTTTGAATTTATATAGGTACTAGTTTACTTCCACCAAGTCTCAAAATAAGCAAAACTACTACTTACCTTAGTAAATAAAGATCAAACGATATAAAACTAACAATGTTTTTGAAAGTAAGTCATGAAACCATATATTGTGCATATTAATTGTTTTGTGTATAAACTTTAAAATTTTACTGAAATTTATTTGAACAGTAAACTTCTCTATTAAAATCTTTCTTGGGTTACAGAACTTTACACCATTTCACTTAATTTTTTTAAAACAAGTTATTTAATCAATATAAAAATACATTGTGTAAAATAAAATACAACTGAAATGTTTATTAAACATAAAAATGACATGTCTTTTTACAAGTAAATAAACGTTTAACCTAATGTTTATTATCTCATTTTAGCTTTCCTTATAGTTAGTGAATAACAGAGTAGCTCAAAACAAAGTTTCCAAAAATACATGTAGTATATCATTTAGGTAATTTAATATATTTTTATAATGTAGCATGGAATGGTGAATATTCAGAAATATCGGAAACATTAATAAACTGTTACAAATATTGGTAGTATACTGCAAACCATATTTTCGTCCGCAGGAAACGGCATTTACAAGAGCTTTTGTTTGCTCTTTGAATTTAAAAGTTTTTTAGTCAAGACACATGGTAAATGTGATTAGTGAGAATACGTTATTAATTTTCACATAGTGTTAATGTTAACATGGTACTTGTGATCATGCTGCAAATGCCGATGATTCTTAATTATTTTTATATTATATGTTTTCTTGAGTTGGTTGCAAACATTCAAGAAAAGCATTATAAAGAGTACAATGCTCAAGTTGGATAACATCAAAAAATTCAACCACAACAAAGTGGTGAAAAATATTATTTTGGTTTCCCATACAAACAAGAAAGTAATTAAATAACATCATTTCTTGAAACGGTAAAGACAAGATAGGGTGACTGCAATTTATAAAGTCTTGGGTGCCAAAGGTGATACACATTGAACCATCTATGAGAAGTTTATACAGAGATGATGGCTAAAAGTGAACACACAATCACTCAGAAAAGTTTGACAGGAAGCAAAATGTTGGGCCCCTATTAGTGTGCAATCATGGCCTTCAGTCTGAGCAAAACTAATGGTGTAAGAAATAGTTTCAAAGCCAGCACGGAAAGATTTATTTCTTTTAAATTGTGATTAACATTAGTGGGAATATCTACGGTGTGATTTTTGTCATTGTAATGTATCTAAAACCTAAGAATAAAGTGTATCTCTAAAACAAAAACTGATGTACTTTCTAGGCGTAATACACGATTTGCCTATAATTTCATTTTGCAATTAACGTTTTGAACTGGATATGGCAAACATAGTGTGGTTGACATTTTGTTACATATTCTACCTTACTTTCATTCATAACCTCTTAGAATCACTAATGTAGGCGGCCCGGCATGACCAGGTGGTTAGAGCTCTCGCCTCGCAATCTGTGAGTCACTGACTCGAATACTCGTCACACCAAACATGTTCGCTCTTTCTGCTGTGAGGGCGTTATAGTGTGACAGTCAATCTCTCTATTTGTTGGTAAAAGAGTAGCCCAAGAGGTGGCGGTAGATGGTGATGAACGCTCTATTCCCTCTAGTCTTTCACTGTTAAGTTACGAACGCCTTTGCGCAAAATTCAAGAAGAAACAAACTAACTAATGTGGGTTTCTCCTATTGACACTATGATTGCTTGACCTGCTCTGGGAATAAAAATACCAGACTACCGGTTCACCAGTGTTCCAGAATCATAGTAACGTTAACTCACGCCAAGATATTAATAACAAATAGTGAAATAAATAACGTTGTATTATTCTTTACTCTAATTCTCATTTGTAAATTGTTTACAATATAGTTATAATAATTAATTCACTTTTCATTTAGATCACACCATAGCAGTTGTTGCTCATTAATAATGCAGATAACATATAGTTAACTACAATTAAATATTATCCTTGCTTTCCTTGATAAAGTTCCTAAACTAACTTTAAACTAGAACAAAAATTAAATAACTTGCAAGATACCTTGACCACTAGGCTTCTTTTTCAAAATTCCCCGAAGTTTTCCTTACGTATGTGGAGCCGGCATAGCCAGGTGGGTTGAGGCGTTCGACTCGTAATCCGAGGGTCCCAGGTTCAAATTCCTGTCGCACCAAACATGGTCGACCCTTTCAGCCGTGGGGGCGTTATAATGGTACGGTCAATCCCACTATTCATTGCTAAAAGAGTAGCGCAAGAGTTGGCGGTGGGTGGTGATGACTAGCTGCCTTCCCTCTGGTCTTACACTGCAAAATTAGGGACGGCGAGCGCAGATAACTCTCGTGTAGCTTTGCGCGAAATTAAAAAAAACAATGTTACGCATGTAATAAAATGAAAAGTATTATACTTCCAAACATCAGTTCAGCCACACTCATAGCCTCGCTTGAATAGTCATAATGTATTTTAGATTTTTCCTGTTAATAATATATTCAATATACCCAATGCCAATTTTGGTTTTGTTGTTGTTTTTTGTATTAGTTGTTTTTATTTGGAATATATCTTTATAACAAACAAGCGATATTATGCAATAGCTGCAGGATTAAAATATTTTTTACGACTATTAATACTGATGATCAAATTATCTTTGTGTAATTCGGTTGGGCTAACGTTTTCTGTAAAGTAATTGCCTAACGTTAGAATTCTCGTCACCTTTATTTTAGATCTGTATTTGTGAAATGAAACAGTTAGAATAAGATTGTTATAAATTATGCTTCATACAACCCTAAGAAATTATAGTTTACTCACAATTTTACATCATGCGGAAGTAGCAACTCATTCATTCTACACATGCTAAAAATATTTTTGTCATTCTTGGAAGAACGTTAGAAACGCTGGAAAAAGCAAACAAATGAAGTAATGATATTTTTTGCATTTAAAATTTTGTTTCATTTTATAGAGGTTTAGAAATTACAAAATGTAAAGTAATTATTTCGTACATATATTTGTTTCAAAGTTTGGAGTTTTTAATATATTGCCTAATATGCTATGAACTGACCAACACGAACACAGTTTTAAATGCTAAAGTGTAATTATTTTTCAAATAGGAGACATTTCTTATAATATTACTTTCCACTACTACTTGTCTTTCCTTTAACACAAGTCTAATTCAACTAAACCTAACATAATGAATTTTCAAAACGTCTTTGGTTGTCAATAAATTTAAAAACGTCTCTTAGTCAACTTCGCTTATTTCAAATGAGTTTAAATTTTAAACATTCTTTTTATAGGTCTAAACTATTGTATTATTATGAAAAATAAATTACTGTGTTACGAAATCATGGTTGTAGTATGTGAAATATTAGTTAAACATACAATTGTCTTTGTTTTCCTTAATTATGGAGTTTCAATAAGTACTATTATATTATAAGTATTAACTATTATATAACACACAAATGTGATCCACTGTCTTAATATTTAACGAGATATAGTTTATAATTTTGCTGAGAAATCAAAATGTGCCTTATTGTATCAGATATTAAACCAAAATAATCAGGTAAGTTTGATAACCATTACTATGCGATGTCCACCTTTCAAAAAACCAAATTAGGCAACTGCTTATAACTAAGTTGCTTCCGAAAAAGAAATTAGCTGAATATGAATTATAAAAGGACATTTAAGCTTCAAAAGAACTAAATTAGGTAACTACATAGCTACATGATACTTTAATTTCAATGAACCAAATTAGATTACTACACATATTACTAGATGAAACCTGACCTCCAAAGGAAATTAATTAGGTTAAAATATGTAAGTAAGTAGCATTTAAGTTTAAAAAGAATCAAAGTAGGTCAATAGATGGTATTAGATGGTATCTTAAAGTCTAGCAGAAGCTAACAGACAATGCAACTTACCGATTAACATCTAAATCACATATTTCATATATTGTTTGTTCTAGTTTAGCACAAAACACTAATGGTGTATCTTTGCTCTGCCCACCACAAGTTTCAAAAGCCGATTCCTAGCAGTATAAGTCCGCAGACATAACCACCGTGCTACCGGAAGGCCTCTCATAAAATAACATCGTAATGACTTAGCTACTTTCTGTCAAATACTTACTTACTTTCTGGTATTAATATCTATTTTCTCATATTTAATACCGTGCCAGAAACATTCTGAATAAATTAACGAAGTGAAAAGATGTCATATTTAGAACGCTAGCATGCATCTTTGACTTGAAGTATAGAAAGCTAGAATAGAAACATTAGAGGGTTAAGTAACAGAAGGTTCATTTCTTGAACTAAAATTTCATACGTTTTTCAAAAAGGCGTTTGTATATAAATATAGATTTTTGGAAAAATATATACTTATTTGCTACATCTTGTGACATCTAAAATGCGCTGGATGTTTGAATACCTCATGCAAAATAATGTTTATTCTTTTATTAAAAACACTTACATATTTCATACTGAGTCATATATTTCAGTTACAATCGGTTTTTATAACGCCACACCCAAGTTTATGTTAAGAAACTACATATTATGATCGATGGTCGTTACAAGAAAAATAGTTGATTTAGCTTACTTGGCAAAACCTTTATAAAAGAAAAAAAAACAATGTTCCAGTAGTAGAATCGAGCAACTTTGAAATAAACAAGATATTGATAAAAATATTATCTAAAAGATAGACATTTGTCTATAGTGCGTTTATCACTTGTAAGTTGTCAGAGATTTTATTTACAACTAAAATAGAGTAAATCACAGACATATGTTTAAAGATGTCACTCTAATATAAGTTTACAAAATATAAATTTCCTATTAAATAAACAATTTCTTATCTTTATTGTTTCTTATACCGTTTATTGTGCAATTTCTCACTTAGAAAATATCTTTACCCTTCTCATGAATATCGTATTATTTTAAGCTAGTTTTAAATTTGTATAACTCAAGTGTATTGAGCAACGAAATGAGTATGAGTATGTCTGAATATATATACCTCCAGTATTTATCCATTTTCTACCTGCATGTTTCACACTTCAATTAAACAAACAATGATGCTTTCATAATATCAACTAAGACTGAAAAAATGTATTCATAAAATAACTATTAAAACATGAATTTATTCATGAATTATAGCAGTTTTTTAAATAATATTTACTTTGTTTTTTTTTTAATTTCGCGCAAAGCTACTCGAGGGCTATCTGTGCTATCTGTCCCTAATTTATCAGTGTAAGACTAGAGGGAAGACAGCTAGTCATCACCACCCACCGCCAACTCTTGGACTACTCTTTTACCACCGAATAGTGGGATTGACTGTCACATTATAATGCCCTAACAGCTAAAAGGACGAGCATTTTTAGTGCGACCGGGATTTGAACCCGCTCCCCTCGGATTACGACTCGAACACCTTAGCACGCTTGGCCATGCCGGGCCGGATATTTACTTTGAGTTACAGTTTTCAATATTTGTTTTTGTCAAACAAAATACAGTTTTTACTTTTAAAAGCACGCATTATTTTTCTTTACTTAAGAAACTTCGAGCAGTCATTACTTTTAAATTGTGAAGCATTCGAATATGAAAATCTTTAAATTAAGAGGGTATTATTCTTTTGACTAATAACTTGTCTTAAAGAATCTCTCTTTTGTATCTCATTTTCTCTATCAATTTGAAAATCATATTTTATTAGAAGTCGTGCAGTAGGTTATGTTAAAGTGTTAAAAATATTGATTAAATTCATTTCACCCTTACATACTAATATCTTGATAATACTACTTAACACTTCGTTTATTAATAAAATACAATAAAATTATACAACATTTAACGTTTTCATATGTTTGCGTAATACAACTAGTATATAATGCTTGAACTACGTATGAATCAAATAACTGATATTTTAATCTGAGATCAAAAATTAAATATTGATATAAAAATTCATTCAGGCGGTTTTCTTCCTTTGTTCTCATGTTGGACTAAATATGCACTACGTTTAAAACGTTATTTTGAAAAAGCATTACAACTACAAAACAAGTATTTTTCAAACACAACTGTTGGAATTATACCTCATACTTCACACAAATTAAAATAATAAATTACAAAACCATAATTTGTAGAATCTAATTCTGTGAAAAGTAGGTTAACCAAAATTTTAAATAGGTTTTTATGTTGACGAAAGCAAATATAATTATGTTAAATTCTGATGTTGCAGGTACTTATACTGAGACATCTCGAAAAAAGATTTTACAGTCAGTAAGACTCCATCGTGATCCAAACAAACCAGGTAATACAATAATTTGTTTATAAGTTATTGGTTTTCAAAAATTTATAAAGCTTAAATTATTGATTGATATTATTTAAATTATACAGTAAATGATCTAAGCACCAGGCTTTGAGTAAAACATGTATCTTAAAAATAGGAAGACTTACATTTTACTGATCATGTTTTTTGTTCTTTTAGGATTATGATCTTGAATTTGGCACCAAGCATTTTATATTTAACAAAAAAACATTTTTACTGTGATATTTGGTGTTCTACACTTATAATAGGATTTCTACATTAATTCATTGATCTGTAATCATACTATAATGAAATGTTTGTTTATATGACACTGGAAAATTTCTTTATTACGCAGTATGCAACCCCCCAACTTCACGAATGTTTTTCCTGTGTGCACGTAAGTTTGCAATAGAGGTCACGATTTTTTCGTTTTGCCTCCGTTTTCCGTCACGAAGAACTTCATTTTTCTCCATTTTCAGGAAGTAGATATGACGTCATGAATACATCACACGCAGATCTAATGCATTGGCGTCACATGTAATCAGCTAGTGTTATATAATATCTCAAATTCACGAATTTTTTCTGAATGATTAAACTATTTCTTTGTCTAACATTGTACTTGAAATAATAAGCAATCAAGATACGTTTTCAGAGCAAATAAAAGTATCTGGTAATATTCATTTCTTATTATCTACTCTCAGAAAGTTAGTTCTCTTCTTGTAATTTCTATTTTGCAGGTACACTTTATCAAAAATACTCCATAATAAACCTACCGCATGCTTTTGAACATACACAATCACTTAACAAGCGGACATTCACAAATCTATATAAGGCTATACAGATCACAGCCTCAAGAAAAACTTTAGGTTGCTTACTTGTAGTGTTCATAGTTTCACATTCGATTAACATAACAATATAATTTTCTTTCATCTATCATTGATGTAAACACTGAGACAAAGAAACTTGGGACTGGAATAAAAAGGTAAACTTACTGTCATATTAAAGAATCGTCTCTTCGCAAATAGTTACAGAGTGTCTCTCGTAAACGTTGTTTTCTTAGTGTAAAGTGAAACAATGGCCTATCTAAAATCTGTTTACTATGGAGAAACGAACCCCGGATTTTGGCATTATACATCCATGAACTTATCGCTGATTGCTATGATTGTGCTGTACTCTAACTTCGCGTTCCCTTTCATTGTCCATCAACTTTATATAGGTTGTATGTATTTCTTTCAGGAATTGATTAACATCAGTGTGAACATGGCAAACTGCTGTCTATTACCGGTAATCAACAATGCATTGATAGGTTTTCTCTTGTAATTGGCAGCATATTACTTTCTTTCTTCGCATCTCTTTTTTTTTTTTTTTCATTTCTTCTCTCTCGCACATCCCGGTATTTTCTTTTTCTTTAATATTTTGTCTTTTTTTTTTTCATAACATTGCATCTGTTTCCTGTATAACAGATTATACAGTTTCGTAACAATAGGATCCTTATAGACTCTATGCTAAAAAAGGCAGCCAATGTACGTGCTTACTATAATAGTTTTCTATTACCGTAATCCTTTAATTCTAAACCTCAACTACTGTTTCCTTACATTTAACTTTATAAAATCTCCCTTCATTTCCTAAATAGATCCAACAATCTTGATTGTATTAAATTTCAGATGATTTTTTTTCTAATCGTTATTTTTCCCATGCATATCATCATACTCTTATTTAAGCTGTTTATGTACTTACAGTCTTTTGTGCACAACTGGCAATTCAACTGTCTTTACGAATATCGCATAGTAATATATATACAAAAACGGCTCGTTTGGGTTGAGAAATATTTTATATAGAAGAGCGAACAACGTTTCGACATGTGGTCAGCTTCCAGTCAGTTACCTCTTTCTTTGTGAACCTGACGATGACCAAAGAAGGTCGAAACGTTGTTCGCTCTTCTATATAAAATATTTCTCAACCCAAACGAGCCGTTTTTGCATATATATTTTTCTACAAGTGGGTTTTCTCGACATCACTGATTATATCGCATAGTGTTTCCAGATATTTTACAACTTCTCAGTGTTATATAGATACATGTATATTAATGCAACATTTAAAAAAATTCATAGTCTTCCTTATAAGACACCATTACAATATTAACAAAAGATGACAGTATTTTACATACATACGTACATATATATATATATTATATAGCCATAAAAGTTAATCAGAAGACACTGTTCCCTCCATCCATCTTTTACTGTTTAGAGTTTCATCCAATAATTTCAAAAATTATTTGTACCTATAGTTATTCACATGATCAATCATTCCCAACACAGTATCTGTTTTAACCCAAGCTTGGTGGATCGTAAATCTCGTTAATATATACATTATTATCCATGTAAATTAGTTTTAACCAGAACATTTATATTTTGATAGCCAATAACTGGTCTATAACGTGATATAAAATTAAATTCCTGTAATAACAGACTCCATCGCAGCAGTTTGTTTTTGATTTCATTCTTCACTTTATGGTCCGTTTTCACGAGAAACTCATTACTTAACAGAAATTATCTTAATTTGTCAAGCCTTCTCACTGTCGTCAAACATTCTTTATCAGTGATGGATAAAGGTCTCTCGCTGAAATAATTATCTGTTTAAATACGCCACTGGATGTTCTATGCCATCTTCATTTATTTGTTGCATGACCCTCATAGCTGTACTGGAGGCATCAGTTTGTATAATGATGGATAACGTATACTTATAGCTATGTATTTTGTTTGTTTGTTTTTCGTACACCGCCTCTCTTAATTTTTTAAAGCCTTCTCAACGGTCTCATTTTACACAAAACGTTGCAGTCCTGGTTTACAAGTTAATGTTGTTGTTAGATCTACTATTTCTAGAAATCTGGGAAAACATTAGTTATCATATATTACCATCCCAAGAAAAAATCAAACTCCTTTATTTGCCATAGGTTTCTCCCAAAGCATAATAGCTTTACTCTACCTCTGCAGAGGAAATCAATGCTTTACCTATTTAACCTACCATGCGACCTAGATACTATAAGCGGTCTACTCCAAGTTCAAATTTATCTGATTTTACTGTTGAACCTGCTTTACTCAAAATATCTAATACTTCCCTTAAAACTCTTAGATGTTCATCCCAGTCAATGTCATGTATGAGTTGTAACTCTTCCCCTAAGCCTCGTAAGATGTTATCTGTAACCTTTTGAAATGTTACTAGAACTCTTTTGTTCCCTAGGCAATATTCTAAACTATAATGATCCACAAGGTAAATCCTTCAAAACTTTAAGCGTACCTTGGTTGTTCATAAGGATTTAAATTAGTTTTCTGTTCACTCTCGTTACTAGTATCCTTACTACTTCTCTATTCCGTACATCTATCACATGCTTCGCTTTACTCGCATGCCTAACTATAAGGAAGAACGTTATCCATCCTGCCAGCAAAATATTTTCGGAACCAAAACAAACTGAATAATTTTTAATTCTCACTGTCAACTATTCTTATCATGGCGAAGCTTTCGTTCATCCTCACTATTCTGAGTACCTTTAGTTGCTAACATCCGCCTCTTTTCCAACCTTTGCCTCAACCTACTTACATAAAGATTCATCTTTAATCATTTCACTTCCTCTCACATATATTCCTTTTGCTTGGAGCCGTTAAGGTTTGTTTGATTGTTTTTGAATTTCGCGCAAAGCTACACGAGGGCTATCTACGCTAGCAGTCCCTAATTTAGCAGTGTGAGACTAGAGGGGAAGTAGCTAGCCATCAACAACCATCGCCAATTCCTGGGCTACTCTTTTACCAACGAATAGTGGGATTGACCGTTACATTGTAACACCCCAACGGCTGAAATGGTGAGCACGTTTGGTGCGACCGGGATTCAAACCCGGAGTCGTTAAGGACTAGTGTGATCCATATTTTCTCCTGCTGCCTTCATATTGTCACTTAAGTCTTATAAGAATTCCTCAGGAAACTAGACCCATTAAAAGCTCTCCCACTATTTTATATGCATCATTAAAATCTAGTGTTACTTCCTCTACATGTCTAATTAACTATTAATCTTTTCACTTTCGTGTCTCTCTTACCAGCTAACGGACATACTGGACAGCTCTTTACACAAATCTTTATATACATTTCCAAATATACCCGACAAGACTAGATTTTACTGACTCTAATCTTTCGTTTTAGCTATGTCTGAATGTCCAGCCAACATTGCATCATGGTTTAACTGTAATACTGTCTCTTTACATGATCTAAAGAGTACTGTTTGACACCTATTATCTGTTGCATCATTTTCATTACATTTATACCTCAACACTTTGTCTTCCAGTCAATAATAATCCTTTTTCCCTAGTTACTTCCGGTTTTTCTAACGCCATTTCACTACAGAATTTATTAAAACTTATGACAACCATTTAATTATTTATTTTCTATCCGTGTTTCATATTTTATCAGAAGTTCAAACTTTGTCATTCTTTATAGTATTTTTTTTATTATTTATTTTTCACAAACTCCTATAAATTCTCTAGTCTAACTATGATTGTCAAACTTCATACTAGTTATGTGCTGTTATGGTCAAGCAACTAGTGAATGGGTTTATCACTATTCATCGAAATCATAGAAGTATAACCAGACACAAAGATATATATATTATTATTATTATACGAAATTCATGTCACAGATCAATTAACTTACAGTTTCTAAGAAAAATTACTGTAAGCGGCAAAGTCTATAATTTGAAAGATCACAACACAAAAGTAGAATTATTTCTCTGTTCTCACTTTGTTTTCAAAACCGTAGAAAAACATATATATATCGCTATCACAACATCTAAGCAGCTTGACATGCGTATATCTTTATGTATATCAGTTCTATGACTAGAATTACGCTGCCTTCTATTAATCATCAACTCGAACTCTCTTTCTTTCTACCTATCTTCTAGTTCTAACTTTAAACGTTTATTCTCAGCTTCCCGAAAGTTCATTTTCACTTACTACACGTTTCGTTTCTAACTGTATTTTAGCAATCTCTAAATTGTTACCATGATAACCTTTATGAGAATTACTCCAATGTTTTGTCATTTCTTGAAGACTGAAGTTAGAAAACTCATCTATTTTGAATCCTATTTTGTACTACATGTTATACCCTTTCCTATTCCCTTTCCCGATTTCACTGCTTTATTCAGTTGATTTTTCTCCTTCAGTCGTGTTGTTGTAGATCCAATTCAAACTCTTACTTTACTGTTGGGTTTCAGTTCCTAATTAAATGATTAATCCCACTTCTGACACTATTTCATTACGAGGTATACTCAGTCTTTGATTTCCTCTTTTAAAAATATAAACTGTAAGCAAACTTAACCTATATCTATATCAGAAATTGTGTTACAGTAATGTAACCATTAAAAATATTTACTGGTGGTATTTAGTTACACAAAATTATGTTGTATTCGCATTTTGATTTCCCTTCTTATGTTTATTAACATTATTTAAGTTGTACTTATTCCTAGTAGGAATTGACTCACCGTCAATATAAATATAGCAAAATGCTTTTTATTACTGGTAATCAATAACACATAGATTTAGATTTTTTAAACAAGCAGCGTGTTACTTTCTTCACTATTGTCGGTTTAATTCGTTCCCTCTCACACCTATTTTTTCCTTTTTTTAACTCTTATCTTTTGCTTTTCTTTTCGATCTTTCACTTTTCCCATATATTGGTTTATAATGTTTCATAACCACAGGAGATACTGTGACTTCCATACAGACAGAATCCAGTTAGGCTGCCACTATTCTTCTTACTCCAGTAAGTTTTATGACTTAGGGTATTGTAATCTTCTAATTATTTTGAGGCTGACCAAAATATGGCATTTTCTCTTTATGTTTTTATAAAATAAAATTTTCTATGTAAAAACATAAAATTGAATTTGATAACATTTTTTTTATATTGGTTACATAAGAAAGTGATATATTTTTACGATATTTCAAATTTACAGGTCTGTAAATTTGTTTTGTTTTACCTGCACTTACTAATTTAATGCAACAAATCACAAAAGCGGAGCGTTTCTGAAGTTCCATTATTCTGTGTATTCCTGATAATAAACCATATAGTTTAAATTTAGGTACATAATTTTATATAGACAGATTAGAATACTGAGTTTACAGCTCTAAATACAATAAGACGTTTAATATCTGCTTTTCCGTGCTTCATTAGAATGTTAGACTGTTTTGACCTATTTATAATATGCCTCATTATATTCAGATGATAAATAATTTATCAAATGAATGACTGATTGGTCTAACATATTTTGAGAATTCACGATATTTGTAAACCCTATCAGCATATCAGTTATTGATATTAGTTCTAATGAATAACTACATTTCAGTTAAGTTAATTTGTCCCTACAGGAATGCCTGACTGGAAAGTCTGAGATTTAATAACACTAAAAATTGTGTTTTAATACCTGTGATGGGTGCAGAAAAGATAGTCTTTTGTGCTGAAAAGCAAAGAAACAAACGAATAAGGGAGGTATTTTCATTGTTTTTCTTGACTTAATATGCTTTAGTATATAAATAGACAGCTAAACATATAACTGCTAGAATTATTTAACAATTGTTGGTAGATGGAAAAAGATCTATCTACAAAAGAAAAGAGGCCGAGTAGAATGTGGGGATTATCGAGGTATGTCTTTCTTATCTGTAACTGAAAATTTTTGATAAAAATTATCAAGACGTCTACAGGTCATTGCAAATAATATTATTCTAGAAGGACAACGTGGCTTCTAAGCCAATGCATACCAACTATTAATATACTATTCACAATACGTCAACTACAAGTAAGAAACGCTCATACAACATCAAAGTATCTAACTTTTTTCTTTGGACTTTATAAAGACATTCGATTCAGTAGACCAAGAAACCTTGTGGAAGCGGTTGAAGATATGTGGATACCTTGCCACATGGTGAAAATGCTAAAAAGTTTTTACTATGACGTGAAAGCATCAATTTCTGTTAGAGGAAAGAAAAATGAAATCCTTGATGTAAGTTACCAGCTAAAACAAGGGCACGTCTTAGCTCCAGTAATATTTACAATATTCCTCGCTGTAATACTAAGATTAGTAAACAAAGAAAGCTCAGATGGTATTTACATTATAATAAGAACAAATGGTGGCCTTTTCTACCTTAGAAGACTGAAGGCAAACTTACTGCCGACGATGCCGCCCTGTTGTCTCCAAAATTCAGCGTTACAATACAAAGAAAACAGCCACCACATAACACAATCACATACAAACCTCCTGCTCTCTGTATATACTAAGAAAGTTTGAAAACAATGCACATTATCACGAAATTAGGAATCACTGTAACGTATATAACATAGAAGCTGCTTCTGCTGTTGTTATGGGCTTACAAACCAGCATAAACGTAAAGTCCTATCAAAGGAAAACTGTAAAGAGCTGCTGTCTTCACTGCACTGCAGTATTCTGCCAAGATATGTATACATTTCGTATAGCAGGTACCTGAACAGACTCGACAACATACAACAAGATACATGAGAGGAATATCGAATATCAAATGACAGAATAAGGTCTCCATTGTTGTACCAAATGACAGAATAAGAGTTCCATTGTTGCAGTTCTAAAGTGTTAAGGATATTATCTCATTATTTCACAAATTAATGAATCACAACAATAACACGCGTAGAAATGTTTTAGTTTGGTGAAGAAAATATCCAGTACTTCCTTCGACAGTTATCAAAAACATGTTTTTTTCAGCTGCTCATCGATTCTTTAAAAAGGAGATGTTCAAACTGTTTGTTTCCTGTTAGGCCTAAAGCTACACAATGGGCTATCTATTCTGTACCAAGTGCGTGTATAGAAACTCGATTTTTAGCATTATAAGCCCTCACACATACAGATGTGTTATCAAATGGCATCATAGTTGTTAAATAATTAAAATAAATTCATTTTTTTTATCAAACCTTAAATACATTTGGTACATAAACATTGGTCCTAGAACTTAATGTGAACATCAAAGAATTAATGGGTCTGAAATTTTATGTAATTAAAATGTAAGTTATTTCAATAACTTTATGTGGTTGAAATGCGAATAGGTTCTAGATAATGCTTAAAGCTATTAAGACTCGTTATGTGTACTTCATTTTTGATTAAATATCTTAAACATGCTATTAATAAAAAATATTGTTTCAGAATTCTTAAAAACAAACGTTATTAATGTCGGTTGTTTTTAACGTTCAGGTTCAGAATGTAAGATGGAGTTTTTCTTTATTTGGAGCTCTCCAGTGGCTAATAACCGCGTTTCGATACCTGTGATGGGCAGAACACAGATAGCCCATTATGTAGCTTTGTGCTTAAGAAAAACACACAAATAAATGTTTATTTCGAAAAATATAATAGGGTATTTTCCTTAAGGAACGCTACAGACTTTCTCAAAAGATGTGAGAAAAATTTTTCAACAAAATCTGCTCTAATTATATATTTTCAAAATTATTCTGAAGTCCACGTATTCTTTTTGTATGACAGTTCTCATTGTTTAATCAACCATTATGTTCAGGTTTATATAATCTAACATATTTTTAATATTTTGGGACATTTCAACTTATTTTAATGTGTTCTGGGCTAAAAATAAGCGCATTTGTTTAACGATCTGTCTGAGCACGCAAAAATAAAATATACTAAATTTTGTTACTATCACAGAAACAAAGAGAGAACTTTTTAACATAACTATTTAAGATACTGATGATTATTTTTGTTTCGCACTGATTAATATTTACTTTCCTTATATGTATTACTATTTAAATAACTAATTTGATAATTGTGACATCAACAGTAATTTATAATTTGTTGTTTTATATTTAACTAGCAAAAGCACTCGGCTTCGCTTGGGTTATTGGGTTGATATTTTGCATATTATGAGCTCATTTTAGTATAAAAGTATAATATATATACTCTTTTAAATAAGCAACATGACACAAAAGCCATTGCTGGAATACATTGTTACTAACATGTATTTGACTTTTTTATATATTGAAAGTTGTCGTATAAGGAACCACTTATTTTCTATAAGGTTTCTCGCTAGCTTGTTTCATTAAAATAATGCGCACGCACGTGGATAAGATAAATAATAATACCCAGGGTCCACTTAGTATGGGTGTAAAATTTTAAGTTTTTAGATTCTTTTCTCTTGGAGCTATGATAATCAAATATTCTTTGTCTATGTGATTTTTGTTAGCTTGTCTGACAAAAACATGTACATGTGCACAAACGTAAATAAGTAATAAAACATAAAACATATGTGCACATTCTCAGGGTATAATATGAAAGTGTGCAAAATTTCAGGTTTTTAGGTTCTTTCGTTTTGGAGCTATGTCGATCATACACACAAACACACACCCACAGACACAGTCTTTTATTATTATAGATTGTTCATAATTAATATTTTATCTTAGTTCTAACGACCCTAGTAGGTTTCTTTTGAGTGTGTGTGTGTGTTTTGTAATGTAAATATGGCATATAACAAGCAAGTCTTAATCATTATCAAAAGTATATATTTAATGATCACATGTGAAGCAGTGAAAATGACTGCTGCCCAAAATGAGAAAAATCATATAATACATCTATTTCACAATCCATTAATAAATGATAGTTTCAGAGTTATTAGTAACAACTAGAAAGACGAATTAATGACTGAAAGTGGTGACATTCTGTTGGTGTTCAAAAAGTATTTTTATGACGAAGCAAAAATAAAAATAGATACAAAATATGACCGAATCACACTAATGCTATGTTCTATAGAAAGCTACTTAAGTTTTCGCCTTACTATGTTCCTTCTTGTAAAAATTTCAATTAATTGTTTCATCAGTTAGGTACGCTCACTGCTAATGATATTTTCGTCCCACATTTTAGTAAAATCTATCACTAATTTTGATCTGATGATCAAAGATACAAAAACTTTAAGGAGGTCCCATTCACTTAATCGAATAGTGTGGTGGACTTTCACATTTATAACGTGTTCGTATTTGACAGTTGAGGTAGTGCTCATCATCTTATTATGATCTCGAACCTTTGACTTTCCACTTTTCAGCCTGGCATGTAAACCATTAAGACAAGCTTATCTCTTTGAAAGGAAGCCGAGTAGCACAATGGTATGTCTGCGGATTTGTACCACTAGAAATCGGGTTTCGAAAACCGTGGTGAGCAGTTTAGTGCTTAATAATGAAAAACAATGAATTTTTAAGTGATCAAATGGTAAATTCCAGAAAATACTCTCTTAATATTGACGACTAGATTCATAACGTAATTTCAAAATATGATATTGATTTTCTGTGTTGAACATTTTCGGGCACCATATTATTTATCACCATTAATTATCAGGTAAAAACCTGTTTATTTTCTTTAACCTGAAACTCAAAGACCATAGTACTCTGAAAAGGCCCTCCAGTGGCACAACGGTATTTCTGCAGACTTATACTCTAAAAAACTGGGTTTCAATACCCATAGTGAGTAAAGTACAGATAGCCTTTTGTGTTGCTTTGTACAAACAAATTGTACTTGAAAAACATTCCAGTGAAATAAAACGTACCATACCATCTGAACAGAAGTAATAAGTCAATTTATATCTGAATTATTTCATGAGGATTGATGCATTCGATATGCGATTTATAAATAAACATTTCAGTTTGAGGATGATAAACTGCTAGTAGTTCATTATGTACTTCATTAATTGCTCTAATTATTATATTTTGCATTTCTGTGTACTTATCCTATATATACTTATCTAGCGCATAAGTATTCTTTGTGTAGAACTATAATGAGTATAATATAAAACTTTTTAAAATGATAACTGTAGATTAACATTCTCGCCTTTTAATAAAATGTTCTAATTACATATATAATAAAAAGTCAAATTAGTCTGTTTAGATAAGTAATTAGAAAAAAAAGATTTTTTTCAGCTTAACACGTTTGAAATTTAATGTTATTTATCTTTAGGTGATATTAGATTACACACAAGTCTTTAACTATATTCTGCGGATATTATGATTTTTACCATATTTTTAAATAGAAGTATATTCCTTTACATTGAAACAGGTGGAAGTAAATATCAAGAGCTAGAAAAAATGTATTTTTTACTTCCATCAAGCCTGAATATCACTATTTGTTGTTGCTTCCCAATGGCACAGTGGTATATCTACAGATCTATTTTGTAAAAAACAGGGTTTTGATACCCGTGGTGGATAGAGCAAAGATAGACCTTTGTGAAACTATACGCTTAATAACAAACAAGAATAATATTTTGTTGTTACAAAGACTTGTAATGAGCTTTATGGTTTACCATATCACTGAGCTGCTGGGAAGAGAGGTATAGTTTAATTAATACTCTTATCAGCTATTGTACATTTAGTAAATATGGCTTACTAATCGCAAATTATTTTAACTCATCTGAAGAGATGTTTGACAAAGAAGAAGAGCAAGTAATTATTGAGTCATTGAGTAATTTTATATTGATTAAGTGTTGCTCAACATACAGGTGTGAAGTTTTAAAATAAAGTCAACTTTTATTTAGTCAGGGGATTTGGCATAAAGGTAAAAGGAGGGAAGTTCTCTGAAGATGGTCACTTGCATGCTTATGTCTCTTCGACTGTCCTTGGTGGATCAGCAGAAAAGAAAGGTCTCAATCAAGGTAATAAATTACTTTTTTATTTAGCATCCTAGAAAAATATTTTGTTTTTGTTTTATCTCGAAAATTTAAACTACAAGCAATAAATGAACATTTAAATGTATAAACATAATGAAATTTGAAAGTGCTAAGACAATATGATTTTTTACCCACTAATGCAGAGACTTTATGTATTGTTATTTTTTATTGGGTAAAAAAGTAAACTAAAGTCCAATGTTATTTCGCTTTTTGAAATTTAATTTATAATTATTAAGAAATAAATTTATGCCATTCATTTAAAACATAAACCAGTTTGTTTGATTTTATACAGTATTTACAAACGATTTAACTCAAGATTTAACATTATTATTGAGAAGTTTGGACCATATTTATGGAAACAATAACCTCTACCTTTCGTACACCATTACTTTCCTGTATGATTCGCTGTCCAGCTCCATCAGTTACTGACTGTTTGCTGTTAAGTACAAAGCTATACAATAAAATGTCTGTGCTGTGCTAACTACGGCCTTCGAAATTATTTTTAGCAGTATGATCCCGATGACTTACCGCTGAACCACTAAGAGAAAGAAATAATTTCTGAAATGTTTGTAGGTGGCACTACTGCTCAACAAATATCTTGCATCCAAAATTTGCAGGACCCGTTTGTTTTGGAATTTCGCACAAAACTACTCGAGGGCTATCTGTGCTAGCCGTCCATAATTTAGCAGTGTAAGACTAGATGGAAGGCAGCTAGTCATCACCACTCACCGCCAACTCTTGGGCTACTCTTTTACCAACGAATAGTGGGATTGACCGTCACAATATAACGCTCCTACGGCTGAAAGGGCGAGCATGTTTGGCGCGACCGGGATGCGAACCCGCGACCCTCAGATTACGATTCGCACGCCTTAACACGCTTGGCCATGCCGGGCCCATTGCAGGACCCAAATACTTTGATAAAATTTTTTCACATAGGGCAGTAATTTTGTTTGTCATATTCTACAGCATTTTGTATGTGTGTGTATTTATTATGCAATGTCGTTGAGAAGATAATTTCATTATTCAATTTTTAATTCGTCCTTGAATTATCTAAAGTTATATCTCATGGATACTAACCTTCTTTCTATAAAAGACTTTTACTTCTGAATGACATATGCATCTGGATTCAAAATTAAGCTATCCTGTTCAATCCACGAGTTGTATAATTATATCTCATTTTCGAACATTCTTTGTAATTTTCAAAAGCTTTACCTCATATTTTCCACATATTGTTTCCAACTTCAAAATGCATCCTCTATGCGAATATTTCCTTCAGCTGAACGTTTTAGCATGTTTAAGATGTTTCTTTCCCTATGAATAACTTGCCTCCTTATATTTATCTTGCATAAAAATTTTTCTCATACCTTCATAAATGGTTACATAAAGCTGTGAACTCTTGACGAGCATTATTTCATACCATTCACTTTCTATTTCTGAGTCCATTTTGGTACTTTAAAATGCTTACATACTTTTAGTTTATTCATAGCCAATAAAATCTCACAACTCTTCTGACTGCAATGAATTGACGAAAAAACAACTTTTGTCTCTCTTTGTCTAGCCCAACTGATGAGTTTTGGTTGTGAACGAAAGGCTTCATGTTCAGTTTCTTATAGAAAATGAAAAATAAATCTGAAACACTGTTTTTTCATATATCCTATTTCGGATCTGAATCTGACAAATTAAGAGTAATGTGGAGAAAAAATAAAACATCTACAGCTTATTTTGTTTCTTATCAGAAATTTAAATGAGTTATTCTTCAAAATATTATTTACATTCTACTTTCTTATCTTCAAACGTTTCTTAAAATAGTTCGTAAACGTACAATATAAAACTCATAACGTTTTATTAGTTTTCAGAAGAAAACTAGGAATGTCAATAGCTATTAAGGCATGTTAAATGCACAATTATTAATTTCTATGCAAACAGAAAATGAAAATGTAAAAACAAGTGCATGAATAGAATGAGAAATTTCCAGAGCTTTGAAGGGCTTAAGATAGTTACAATATAGTGAATACATATACTGATTATGGCACATATCTTTATGTTTCTGTGATATAGATGGGTATTTATGTTTTGGATAGGAGACCGTATACACGAGTGGAATGGAATCTCACTGGTAGACAAGACATATGAAGAAGTAACGGCTATTATCGAGCAATCCAGTGATGTAGCTGAACTACTATTTGAAAAAGCAGCTTGGAAGTAAGTATTTCTAAGCAAAGCAATGTCTTTCTCTCTCTATTTTACCATTTACTTATAATGTTATATATATATTTACATATATAAATACACTATAATTTTTATACGTTTGAATTTTTCCTTTAATTTAGTATACTAAACAATTCAAGATGTATGTTTCATGTTCTATTCTCATAAAACAACAATAGCAATATAACCATAGTCTAGCATTGTTGTCGAAGGCATCTGATCGAAACAAGGGGCTATTTTTAGTTAGTTATGTTTATTACAACTTCGGAGTGTATGTTTGAGTAACCTAGGTATATTTAACTTTAAGTAAATGACCAGATTTGCCAGAATATAGTATTTATTTCTTTATTAAAAATTTCGTTTAATAAAAGGTTCATGAAGCAACCTTTTACTTCTACAACTATTAAGCTCAATAATATAAATTTCATATATGCTAAGATGACAATATAGAGGAAATAAGTTCTTTCGTAAAAGTATGTAGGTGGGTGGGTACGTAAAGAAACACGTCATAAAAACTGAGTTTTACGTTGACATGAGAGTTTATCAAGAATTCACGAAAACTAGAATAATTTACACACTAAAGGCTCAAATTCTGACTATGTGATTTCTAAATCGTAACCAGAGGCAGGCTTTTCGCTTTTCTTTATAAACCATATACTAGGTATCTCTATCTCTAAGTACTTTTTGAATATTTCAGCAATAACCTAGAGCAAATATGTTTCTCCTGGACACTTTTAGTTCGTTCGGGGAGAATTAAGTGAATGAGTTGTTCTAAATGTTGTAAGTAAATGGAAAAAAAGTATTTGCCTATGTAAAATAAAAATCACTTAGTTATGAATTTTAATGAAAATGTTTGGAAACATCAAAAATTAAAGCGCTGTCATTATTGATAAATAAAAAAGTATATAGAAATACCAAAATTAAAATCCTAGTATTATTTGTGACTATAGATTTATAAACATGTATAACTCCAAAAGTTAAATTTTGTATATTTTCTTTATAATGGTAACAATAAATAATAAAATAATATGAAACTAAACCTTTTTAGTGTTATTTTTTTAAGTACGTGTTTATTTCTGTGTTGCTTGTTTGTGTAATGTTGTACACATAAATATATATTTGAGGAACAGCGAAGAAAGGAGAACCGAGGATATGTCTCTTTGGTTTCATAAGTGAACAATGGAGGTGTCTATCCTTAAAGTCGACGAGTTGAATCACAGAATTGACTGGAGACCACAGCAGACTAAGCTGTAAGCTGTTGATGTGGTTCGGGTTGAAACTCTGTTTGACTTCATTTAATCGTGGTGATAGTATATGTGTGGAGTTTATGCTCACAAGTGGTTGAATCTTTACGAGAAATTCCTAGGTCGTTAGTTTTAGTTTGCTGTGTTTATCAAAAGAGATTCATGTATCGTGAGTTTGAGTGTGTTACTTTTAGCAAGAGAGGTTCTTACGTTATGGATTTGGGTTTAAAGTTCTCTGTCTGGATTTATTGGTCATTTAATGTTGTTTTTTCTATGTAAGAGGTCTGGGTTTTCTGGTCTACAGAGCATATTGAGTGAAACTGGCGTAGAAGATGTGTAAAAGATTTACTGGCGTGGACTGGAGACCTTCGTGATGTTCTAGTTTATCATCGGGATTCGGTTCATGTTTTAACCAGAGAGGATGAGCTTCAGTTTCACCTCTCCCTCCTTCCCTGGAATAGTTATTTTGTTTACACTGTTACTGAACCCTAGGTAAAAATTTTTGTTACGTTGTTACACTACTCACAGTGTGGTAAGTTTTCTCCATTGTCTATAGTTTTAATTAGCATACTCTTTTCATGCCACGTCCAGTTCATAGGGTAATATTAACTCGTATAATTGCAGTCGATTCATTTATGCATCATCACACTATTAGACCGTGATCACAACACAGTTTCACTTAGCACTCATATTCACACACATAATTCTATTTCTAAATACATATCCCTTATAAAATAAGTTTTTGTCGAGAATTCAATTAGTCCAGTAGGATTTAGCTTATCATGTACTATGTAACTCTTTATTTTGCTCATCAGTTCATTTTTATTAATGTTTTTGAAATTAATGTTTATAATATTGAAGCGAGTTATCCCAGGAGTCTGTCTCACAAAGGTGGCATGTTTGAAAAGTTGTTTAGAAATACTGAGTTTGTTGATTTTGGGACTGTATATGCTTTCGTCAAAATATAGTTTTGATTTTGCTGTAGTTTGTTGATGTGTGTTTTTGATACATTGACCCATATTATGCAGGCGTATTCTGCGATTTGTCTTATGTTTTTTCTTGTTTTTTACCAATCAGGCTCCTAAGGTTACTCGCTTTTTTCGAAAATCTGGTTTTTATGCTATTAATTTGTGGTATCCAGTTTAATTTTGAGTCAAATGTAATCTCTAAAAATTTTGCTGATGTTGCTACAGTATTAATTTTCTTGTTTAGTACGATTTTGTAAATAATATGATTTGTGTTTTGTGAACATTAATTTTAATTCTTCACGTATTGCAGTACAATTATATTTAGTTTAGAAATGATTGCATATTGTAAGTTGCTGTTGTTGGGTTTGGGGCACTCTTTCGGTTTATAACATATCTTTGAATATTGAGCAGAAAGGGTGGTTTAGGTCTTTTAAAAGCATGTCATTGACATACGTGATAAACAGGGTAAGGCTAAGCATTATCTTAAGTTTCCGGAGTGCAGCGGTCTGAGTAGGTACCATCAACATTCTCTCTGAACTAAGATGCTCCTATCATCCAGGAAGTTAGAAATTCAGTGAATGTTTTCCATAGGAAGTCTTAGATTGGACAGTTTACATCTGAGTCCATTGTGCCATACGTTACTGAATGATTTCCATTGTTTAGTAATCGCAGATAGCCTCACAGAAACAGCAGATAGATGTATATCAAAAGTATCAACAAAAAATACCTGAACTAACTGCTAACCGAACACTGACATAATGAACAAAATAAAGAAAGAAAGAAGATTAATAAAACATACATAACAACCAGCGATCCACAAACAAAAATTCAAATACGCTCAGAAACAAAATTAGAAACGATCTTAAGCTACTAAAATCACGAAATTGAGACACATTCTGTAAATAAATAATCTCAGAAACAGATCCCAAGAATTTCTGGTCCCATCTGAAAAACAAACTGCAAAGTCAAAGAAAGTCGCTATCACCACTCACCCGACATTTAACCATAATGAGAGACTAGAATATACAAATAAACTAAAAACATACACCTTTAAAGAACTACTCCAATAACTTTAAAAACATCATCAGACTAGAACATGGAAAAACCACTTCATAAACTTGGTAAATAATCATATCACAATTAATTGCAGTTTATATACACCACACTTCATACACCATAGTAACATAAGAAAAGCGGAACATGCCTACACAACAAAACAACTTATTACAGTAACAGAAGTATAAGAAAACATAAACATTTTGAAAACCAAAACACCAGGACAAGACAACATTCAAAACATATTACTCAAGAAAGATCTGAGATTATTTTAACATCTCATATCTTTATACACTTATCTCTATAAACATAATACATACGAAACACTTGGAAACAAGCCAATGTTTTCGTGTTCCAGAAGGAAGGAAAATTAGAAAATAACCTTCAAAATTACAGGCTCATTATTCTGACAAGAAATCTAGAAAAAATACTTGAAAAAATCATAAATTGTAGACTCATAAATTACCGTGAAACTAAATCAATACTCCTGGAAGTACAAAATGAGTTCCGAAAAACAACAGAAACAACAGATCAACTTATAAGATAAAGAGAAGAAATAATACACGACAGTCATGAGTTATGATGAGGTATTTCTGCTTCAAAATGGAAAAAGTAAGAAAAACATAGCGCGATAGGATGTGGACTGTAGCTTGCTTGGAGGTGGTTACTGTTTTCATAAAATGTGTAAGGACAAGAGAATCTTATTGGTAATGATAGTTGTACAACAGGCAGCTGCCGTCCAGTCAACCAAAATTATTATACGTTAATATCATCCATAGCTCTACCATCACCGTTGTTTATTGGTTTTAATATTAATACCTTAAATAAAGTTATTACAAACTGAGATCACATACTTATGTCTGGTCATACCCATTATAATTTGTCACACTTTATACTGTTAGACTAATGCACCTAAAATAAAACAATACACCAATTACAAACCAATTTGTAATTTTAGAAATTAAATAATTATATAGAACTTAATATTATGTTTTGCAATACTTGTTCAATTTTGGATATATAAAAACGAGTGAGATTAATATATATATATATATATATATATATTTATATATACTAAAGAGAAATCTAAATTTTTATTCAGTTTGAATAATTCACTAATTATATTTGAGTTAAGAGAATATAAATAGAAGGTTATATTTACAAAATAATAATAACGGGTAATTGCCATAAGGTATTTCTAAAAATGATGCCAATACTGTCTACTGTCACTATGTGTGGTAAAGCCATTACTATTTTATTTAAAACTATTAATTAATGAAGAATTAGAAACGGAAATAAAATCACGTTATGCTGCTGCATAGTCACTGTGAGCTAAGTATAATTTTAACAAGCAAAAAGCAAAACTAAAGGAATGCTCAATCGTAATGAACATGATTCGATTATACAGGGTGTTCGAAAAGTTACTGTGCACTTATATATTTATTAACAGACAAAACTGCACAGTGACTTTCCGAACACCCTATATATATCGTGTGATACTATTGGTTTTCAGATTTGCCTTGTCCAAGTGTTATGTTTTCAATACCACAAAAACAATGCCTTCCTTTCCAGCCAGATGTTCTTGATTATTTTCACAAAGTTTCTTATAAAGTTTAGAAGAATATTTTTACAATTTTCAGGAGAAATACAAATTATCTACGTTTCCAGGATTAATTCAGTGAAATGCGAATAAATTTGCAAAAAATACTTATCTTTACTAGCGTTAAATAGGAAATATGATAAGTATTTTATCATACCCCAAATCAATAGTTATTTTAAATGCGCCGACATATATTACTGAGAATTAATTCATTTATATTTTTTCTTTATATTCTAGTTTACTCCTAGGTCACCAAAACAATAAAAATATAAAAACATCTACACATAATATTCTTATTCGAAAGCGTTTGAAAGTGTATTTCTACATTAATATCTTTTTAGCAGGAACTCGAGCAATCAGCAAGAAAGCGTTGCGTGTCCTCGTCTGAAACATGCAACTTCTAGTCTTATTCTTCGAACAGGTGAGAGAAACGTTTTGAACTATTCACATAAACGTATTCAGAGATAAAAGACAAAGTTATAGGCTGTTCATATCGTGTTACAAAAAGTTTCATAACAACAGCTGTTTCCCTTCTCATTGTTCATGCCAGAAACAAGTTCCTCTAAACTAATATGCCTTTGTACTTTGTGTATTATGCACCTTGGTATTGAAGATTACATCATATATACCATCACGTGACAAAAATATTTAATATTTTGATGTATATTTCGACCTTTCGTACCACTAAAAACTCAACATTCTTCTGCAATGTTCAAATAATCTTATCTGTTTAATATATATTCTCTATATCTTCCAAACACAAATTAAAAATAGCTGAACTAGTAAGATAAAAATAAAATACGTTAAAACTCAAATACAGGAAGTACAATAGCTCCTCAATTAAAATGCCCGGCATGGCAAGGTGGGTTAAGGTGTTCGATTCGTAATTCGAGCGTCGCGGTTTCGAATCCTCCTTGCACCAAACACGCTCGCCCTTTCAGCCGTGAGGGCGTTATAATGTAGTACATAAGTAAAGTGCACTCGATAAATTATCGTATTTATGAGTCATCATCCGTCGTTGCTAGTCTCATCACAAAAATGTGATTATTTATAGGTAGCAAGCAACATAATTAAAAAATTCCACTCTAAGTGACATTTATTTTACATCATAACTTATTCTAGGTCCTACTTAATACGTGATTGACTTAGTAACTTAACTCTTTTTTCATTATTATCTTCTCAAAGTCGGTCTGGGTGAAAATCACTTGAACAGTTTGTATTCCTGAAGCACAGGAGTTAGGACTGTAATACTACACATGTGTTTTAGTAAATAAAGGTGGTGGAACTCACAGATCGGTGTACGAAATAAATCATATTTTATTGTATTGTGAAACTCTGAAACGATATTTCCAACACCTTTCCTACACTTTTTTTTATTGTCATCTGATAAAGTTGGTTTAAATGCCACTTGTACAAAATAACTCAAAAGGTACAAAAGTACTTTGACGAACAAAGTTTTAGGTAAATATACCACAGAGATTGATAATTTGCATTATTTAAATGAGGATATGGTTATATAGATTGTACAGATACCAATTTATATGTGTTTCAACTTGGACAAAATTACAAGGATTGCTTCATTAATATTTATTTATAATATAAACATGTAGCTTTGAATATATCTCAATATATTTTTTAGATCACGAAATTGAAGCACTGTGTCAATCTACATCTCCAACTAGAAGAAAATTACCTAAAACTCCCGTGAGTAGTTAAATGCGTTATGTAGTAGAAGTTTCTTAGAACTAAAAATATTGCTTCCCAGGATTAGAATAGAGTTTCAGGTTAAACGTAAACTTTCTTTAATCCCTTTCTAGTCCATAATGACTATTACTGAGTGATCCATACATGTAAAAGAAAAAAGGTATTTACTGAACACTAAACAAAATTATTTTTATAGCCATAAAACTAATATAAATAAAGGATATAAAGAATATATGACAGCTAAACTGTGAAGGTTAAGATTTACGTTTCTCCTTTAACAACACACTTAATTAAACTACTAACTACAAAAACAGAGTTGTCCTAAAACATAGGTACTTTAAGTAAGCAAACATGTGTTACTCAGAAGTAACTCCTTTTTTGATATTCGTTTTGCTTTAACTTCTTGTTTATTTCTAGACGATCGAAACGAGTAAGATGAACAAAAGTTGATATGCATCATATTATTAGCGTAACTCATTTGAAAACGTGATTTTACATTAAACTCTTATTGAAAGTACTCAGTCGAATATAATAAGTTTATCTTAAGCTTCCACCTATCTTTTGTCTTCTTGTTCTCATCCTTTTGAGAATAAAAGTATCCAGTGAAGACAAAGCAATGTCTTAGTTAACCTTACTGTCACTTTTTTTTTTGTACAAAGATTCGCATGACTTAAATGACCAAGTAGAAATGAGTGAGATCCTTTAAAAACATCGTCAGTTGTGGCAAGTTTAATTTAAAATTCTACTTGTCCCTTTTCTACCCAAGATTTTGCTTCTGAGAATAAAGTTACTTGGTAAAGAATAAATAAAGCCAAATAAAAACTCAACCACTTTTGTCAAGCTTTGGTCTGCAAACGTAGATATATAAATATCAGTAACTTTGATATAAACTTCATTAATTTGAGACAGAAAGTGAACATTTGGTTTTTCAGTTTTTATTTTCTTCTAACATTTTTCGAACAATGCAGAACCAATTTACATTTATTTCGTTATTTTTGCAGAATGATCTTACGCATACCAGTTATATCCAAGGGGATATTGAAGTACAGATCTGGTTTGACCAGACTCAGAGTAATCTGGTCATTACGCTCCTTTCGGCCAGAGGTCTGCGATGTAGAAAATCTTGTTCTGGTAAATTACCTTGTGCCTATGCAAAGCTCCGATTGATGCCTAACTCGTAAGTCTCATAGCACACGTTTATAATAAATCTCAATTTAAAACATTAAATAATTTAGCCAGAAAAAATAAATGCTTTTTTTTAGTTATTTAACAAAATATACTAAAGAAAAGTATTGTACCTTTTAAGGTGTCTTAGAACTTCTCTTGTAAAACGTTGATATTTAGATATAGATTTAGATGTAGAAAAAAATAATGAGTTAGAACAGTTATATCTTAATAGTTGTAAGCTATCATATATATGTTTTTACAGCGATTTACAACATATGAAATATAGTAGAAAGCTATTTTCAAATACAGTGTCTTGCACAAGTATTTAACATCCCTGTATCTACACATTTTGTTGCCATCTGAGCTTGTAATCATGAAGCTCTTAAATGGAATTTTATATTTAGTGTCTACACAATCTACTTCAAATTGAGAAAACTAAAACAAATGTTGACATTATTAAGTAAGTTAGATTTTCAAAGAACGTTAGAATATCCTCAATTGCACAAGTATTCAATCTCTTTGCTAAAGCAACCCTAAATCAGTTCAGGTGCAAAAGATTAGTATGAATGGTGACAGAATTAGTGTAACTATCTCTGTCTGTATATATTAAAAGTGTGTTTAACTGATCTTCAGAGTAAATACATCTGTTCAAGCCACAGTTCACATAGTGATACAACAACCTAACCATGAAGACCAAGGAGATTTCCAAGGATAATGTGATAGAGAAACACAAATTAGTGGAAGGTCACAATAGCATTTGAAAGTCGTTGATTATCCGATTATTTTCTGGAATGGAGTAAAGTTCATCATTAAGAAGAGAAATGTACTTCATACCTCCAAGTCGCTACACATATCAAACTGCTCTGATAAACTAAACATCGGGACAAGAAGGAAACTTGTTAGGGACGAGCTGTGAAGTTAACTGTGATTTTGAAAGATTTACAAAATTCCACGTATTGAGTGAACCAAGAATTTAAAATTGTGTCGAAAATTCACATTTCAACAGGACAATGATAAAGAGCACAAGATCAGAGCCACACTGGAGGGTTTTTAAAGAAGGAAGTGAATATCCTACAGTGTCCCATTAAAATTCTGACTTCAGTCCTACAGACAATTTATAGCAAAACTTGAAGATTGCAATTAATCAACGATCCTCAACAAACTTGTCAGAATTGGAGCAATTTTACCAGAAAGAATTGGCAAATATTACATCTTCCCATTGCTCAAAGCTGTAAATATATATCCAAAAGGGCTCACAGCAGTTAATAATGCTAAAGGTGTTTCGACCAAGAATTGACTTGTGGAACTGAAAACGTATGCAATCAGCAAATTTTAGTTAATATATTTTTTTACAGGTTTCGCTGGCATTTACATATAACACTGTTAAGTTTGATTATTAGAGTGTTGAATAAAAACAGCTTCATTAGAAACAACTGTTTACTTTATTTGTATTTCTTCAAAACGTGACATTATTGTTAATGTGTGAATACGTTTTCAAGGTACTAAATCCATCTAATATAATGAAAATTAATTTTTTTTCTAGACGTTCACTTAAAATATTACATAATACCTCAGAATTGCCTTCCTCGGTATCTTTATATTTGACTTGTTTGCGAACAGCATTTATCTGATTTAGAATTTTAGGCTTTGTATTGTTAGGAATTGTTATAGTAAGATTTCTGAGCGAAACGTAAAAAAACGGCATGTTTTAATACCAACAGCATAAGGATAAAAATAATAATAAATGTATTAGCAAATTTTTCTCATGATGGAAACACTAAATTTATCTATAGTAACTATAGTTTCAAAATCAATATTAATTAAATAATATTTATTTAACAAAACATATTAAAAACTAAAGGCACAAATTGTTAAATTATTCCTCGTTTTCATGCTAGTTTTGAAGTTGGTGATTAATCATTTAACTGATTACTATTTACGTTATAATATCCTAAATAATTAATAATATATAGAGTCCTGAATTTTTTACTACTAATGATAATCGTTTACTTGTATTTTTACAAAGTCTTTTGTGTTTTCCAAACGAATTGTAATAACATTGTGTATTCGCAAGTAAAGAAAAAACTCTTCCAAAAAAATGAAGCAAATGTAGAATTCCTAATATCAATTATTCAAAAAGAATGCAAACAAGATAGTGAGGATGGCATTTGTATCATCCCTATATAAAAGCACAGGCACACAGTGTAGTAGATAATAACACACAAAAATAAGAAAAATTAAACTCAGTGTTGATTGAATAGTTATACATATTGCTGTATTAATTCTTGTCTGTACTATTATTTAGGGACGATGCAAATGTCATCCTTACTATATTGTTAGTATTGTTTTTGAATGATTAATATTAGCCATTTCTATATTCACTTCCTTTTCTTAAAAAGTGTTTTCTTTACTTGTTCACTTGTGTGTTTGTTTCTTCTAAATACAGTGTTTCAATAGAAGTAGAAAAGTTGTGTTTATAACAACTTCTAAATTCAATGAGATTCCAACTTTAATGTTTATTGTTTATCTATTAATGGTTTGTAATTCCTATTTCATCCAGTACTTTAACTTTTCAAAGGAACACCAAATTTCTGTAAGAAAGCTAACTTCAAGAGCTATTGATAACACATTATACACTAAAACTATGTTTATTTAATTACAACTAGTTTTTAATAACACTTATAAGCGCGAATAGTCCGTTTGGAACTATGTCACCTCAATGAAATTTTGTTTTGGTTTTTGAGTAATCATTAACGAAAGAGAAGCAGAAGAAAGAAGAACAAGAGATTCTTTGTTGTGATATTTACATACGCTCTGAGAACTCGTGACTCTACAATTACATAGATATTACTATGAAACGAAACAATGTAAAGTTCTGATTGATGACCTATTGAGGAGATATTTAAAATATTATTTTCATTTTCCATCTATGCAGCCATTCTGCATAGACAATATTACCGCCTGCCTGATACACACACGCACGCACACACATGTATATATAAAGAGATAGAGGGCGGAGCAATTTTAGGCTTACTTTCCAGTTTATCGACACATATATAAGAATATAATATTGATAATTATTGTTTTAGGGGATTTAGTGCGATGAAAACTCATGTAGCAGAACCAACTACGAGCCCAGAGTGGAATAAAACATTTGTATTTCCATCAGTTTCTCCCGAAGAGGTAAGATACGTCCAAAAAATTAAAAATGAATAGGTATAAAACATTACTTAACGGGTTCTACCACAAGAATATTTTGAAAAATATGAGAACATTCTTTTATCAGATTTACTCAATGGTTTAATGATTTACTCGTTTAATTGTTATAAGAGTTTAAAAAAAGGAAAATAGATTAAAAATCTACAAACAAGTAAAAGAAAATATACTACAGATTTTATAATTTGGATGGGTGAAGTCAAACTATCCGAAATATTTTCAGTTGATGAAAAACATAATAATAACTTGGAGTATATTTCAAAGTTAACTCGAAACTTCCTTCCATGGATATAGTCCAATGTAATTTAACGCCTAGGAGAAAGTATGCCAAGCATCATTTAAGCCTTCTTCATACTTATTAGTATAGTCTAGTATTGGATCTTTTCAATAACTGTGCTGCTATTCATACATCTTTTACTTTTAATTTTAAGTAATATTTTCATTTACTAATACTTGATCAGCTTATTAACTTTCGAAACTTTAGTTTTTAATGTTCACTGCTATATGTCATGTGATAATAGTAATATATCTTATTTTATACATTACAAATGTGTGGGTACTCCTCAAAGACTAATACCGTATTATGAATAACATAGCTGAAATACCGGGATAAGCAGACAGGGGCATTAGCATGTAGATCATCAACTCGAAGAAGTTTTGAGTGATAGCCAGGAAATGACATTAGATATTATAACAACACGCAAAATATATTAAATTATATATTTTTAATTATATTCATGGGTTATACTTTTCATTATAACTACCCTTTACTGTAAAAACCACAAAGAATGCTTAAAGTTTACAACCATTTTTGTTGTTCACTTGAAGATAAAATATTTTTATGTCCTGTTACTAAAGAAAAGGATGAATGTTTATATCATCATCCAGCTACACACTCGATAAAGCTCACTTGAGCTCTTCTCCCAGCACCTCATTGCATACTGAATTTTAGACATATATATCTTGCGTTGTGACCATCATTCTGATTTTATGGCTCAAACTTGTACTTTGTTGCTGATTTATTTATTTCAAAATAATTCAAAATTCCTTACATCTGTTTTAGTATACACATTTCAACTGTTTTCTGGAATTCTTGTTAAGAAAAGTAATCAATATATGTTTTTATAAATTAACTTGTTTTTATCATCAATTACGTTTTATACTTATTCCGTATTTGTTATTAATGATTCTTTCAGAGTTCTTTTCTATAATAAATCTTTATGGCATAAGGAAAATTTAACCTAGTTTCTGCTTTATTTTCTGGAAACTAATTACTTCCATAGAATTTTTCAAAAATATCTTCTTAAAATAATGAATTTTCAATAATCATTTCATTTATCTCAATGTTGTTACGTGTTATGTTATAATAGTTACTTTGAAATAACTAACAAATTCGATTCCATCAACTATTTTCATTTTTCACGTATATATATAAAAGCACTAACATATTGTGTGCCCGGCATCGCCGAGCGCGTTAGGCGTGCGACTCGTAATCCGAGGGTCGCGGGTTCGCATCCCAGTCGCGCTAAACATGCTCGCCCTTTCAGCCGTGGGGGCGTTATAATGTGACAGTCAATCCCACTATTCGTTGGTACAAGAGTAGTCCAAGAGTTGACGGTAGGTGGTGATGACTAGTTGCCTTCCCTCTAGTCTTACACTGCAAAATTAGGGACGGCTTAGGTTTCTCCTCCTGGTTGGGGGTTGTGCAGTAAGCTAACAATCTGCTCACTTAAAAAATCAGCCTGTTAATGAATCCACAAGCGATTGGGGCCGTATGTTCCTTCATGGAATCGAGTAGCATAATAATAACATATTGTATTTCGTAATCAAGATATTGAAACCATACTCACATATTCCAATATCTCACAATTGTAGGTTTATTCATGTTATCATGAAAAAGAAACTCCAAAATTTTACAACATTAAATCCTAACACTTGTCTACCCTCAATAAATGAAATAGAAGTACATAACTAAATAAGCAAAATATATAATAATTCGAAATCTAAGATTGTTAAATTTATTTATATAATATATTCGCTTCGCTGAGGCTACAATGTTCCACTCTAAGGGTATGAAAGTCATGATAATTCTAACATATTATTCAACTTGAGACATTTTCTTATTTTTTATAGTTTAGCAGTAGCTTTGCTTTTTCCAGTATCTTTACGTGAAGTTGGCAAAAATTATTTTAACGGCTGGTGTACACTTGTTTCAAATTCCATAACTGGGGATACCAAATCTCTTTCTAATTAAAGATCACACTTCATTAATGTTTTGACTGGATGCTCTGTGATCGAAGTTAAGATCCTTTTGAAAAAAAATCTGTCAATTGTTTGACAGTTTCAATTTTTTTTATTAACAGAAAATATGTAGCAACTGTTTACGGTTCTCATGTTTCTGTTTTTCAAGTTTCCTTTGTTGTTTCTTTTTATTATTGACTTAATTCAGATGCGCTTGAGTTATATACTTTTTTCACTGTGATTTTGTATTGTAGTTACTTCTGTTAACTCTATACAAAACATGCTCGCCTTTTCAGCCGTGGGGGCGTTATAACGTGACAGTCAATCTCACTATTCGTTGGTAAAAGAGTAGCCCAGACGTTGGCGGTGGGTGGTGATGAAAAGCTGCCTTACCTCTAGTCTTACACTGCTAACTTATGGACGGCTAGCGCAGATAGCCCTCGAGTATCTTTGCGCGAAATTAAAAAAACAAACAAAACAAAAACAATCTGTTAACGCTAGTAAGGTTGCTATAGAGATGTTTTATTTGCATTTAAGCTCAAATCTCTGTATACGAACTCGCTCATTTTCATGAACCTTATAATCTCCATGAAACTATATATATTATAGATTTAATTAAAAAATTTTGGAAAGGTTGTAATAAACATTACATATGTGTGTAAACAAAAATTAAGTTTTTACAAAAATTTATTTACCAAAGTGTTGTATGTAAATTTATGAAATCTGTAAAAATCAGTCTAAGTGAAAGGTGATTCTCATGCTTAGAATTAAAATACTTCTTTTCATTTTACGTTTTTCAAATTTCACTTACATAACTTATAAACCCTCATAAACAAATATCAATATATTTATAGTAACATTTTATGCTTTATTTCTTACTTTATCTACCATAACATTAACTGTAGCAAATTACATCCGAAATAAAATCCAAAATTTCATTTTTTACGAAGAATAACTGCAGACATTACAGTTGTTTTCTGTTCATTTTATTGTTTTATTGCTGTAATCATTTTTAACTATTTGCTAAGTAAATCTCCAAGAGAATGCAAAGAATGTAAAGGTAAACAGAATTTCAGGTTACATCACCCAACATTATGCTTTATTTTATTTGATCCTGGAGGGTTAATCACAAGACACCTTTTGTTTGATCATGTCATAGAAGCTCCATTGTACGTTCAGGTGGTTAAGGCGCTTGACTCGTAATCCGATGGTCGCGGGTTCGAATTCCTGTCACACCGAATATACTCGCCCTTTCAGCTGTGGGGGCATTATAATGTGACGGTCAATCCCACTATTCGTTGGTAAAAGAGTAGCCCAAGAGTTAGCGGTAGATGGTGATGACTAGCTGCCATCCCTCTAGTCTTACACCGCTAAATTAGGGACGGCTAGCGCAGATAGCCCTCGAGTAGCTTTGTCCGAAATTCAAAAACAAACATCATTGTACGTCCCCCAGTGGTACAGCGGTTTGTGTGCGGACTCATACCATTACAAACCAGGTTTTCATACCCGTGGTGTGCAGAGCACAGATAGCCTAGTGTGTGTAGCTTTGTGTTTATTTACAACAAATAAACTTTATTGTATAATAATGTTTTAAGCTTGTTTTAAACTTGTCTTTGATTTACTTTTGCTAAAAATATATAATAATAACTATTATAAAGAAAAACACGAAATTTAGTACTTATCTTAGCCTTAAGCCAGTTTGCACTCAGGTACTTGCTTTTATAAATATTTTTATTAACATTTGAATCATGTTAATTTCCGAAAAACAGTTGATGTATTTTTCAAGTTAATGCTTTATATAATGCAACAAATGTATTGGGTATAAACATGTACCAGTAATAAGCAAGCTTGCGCAAATAAGTGATTTCAAAAACATGCAAAGATGTGGAAAGGTTCCGTACTGGTGATAACAAATTCATTAATATTTCAGAAAATATTATTCTGTTTTCTGACCCTTAAATATTTATCGCTAGTTTTTTCTAATCGATGGACACTGAAATTCTATATGAGAAAAATCAATAAAGGTAATTCAGAAAGCAGATGGTTGCATGATAAACAGAAGTGAAAAATGTGAAAATATTTAAATATTTCATTTTGAAATTGAAAGTAAAATAATATAAATATTTAAACTACATACTATATTTTAAAACCAAATTTAATGACACAAGATTTTAATAAAGTAGGTTTATTAAATTTTGAATGTAATTCTGTAAAAAGGTCGTGACTTTTGCTTCCTCATCCAACCGTATTCAAATTAGTAAAAGTATACAGAAGAAGAGAAACACCTAACACTATAATGAAACAAATAAGCAGGCTGAATCAACACAGAAGTAAATATGGACACTAGCTACAGGAATTAAGTAACAGATTAAGACGAAATTATGCACACCCAAACGAACAATAATTCAAAACTAGTGAAAATCTAACTAAAAAAAAAATTGAGTCACGATCTTAATAATGCATCCTTTAGTAGATTAAAATCATGGAGTTAGTCTCCCAAGGAATACCTAATTAATTTCTTAGCTTCACTCTATACCCTTAATATGAGTATGTCTACTTCCTAGTAAACGTTATTTAAGATAAAAGTTCAGGGTTAAAACTTTGTTTGTCAAGATAATTTTTTTTAAAAAAGTGTTACAATTTCTTATTGTGTTTGCTATATAAAAGAGTACTTACAAATTATAAATCGTAGATTTTCCATTTCTTATAATTTCTTGTATTACAGCTATTTAATAAGTCACTAGATATCACTGTATGGGACCAGAGTTTATCCGGAAGCAAAACATTTCTGGGAGAAACCCAGATTCCATTACGACGAGCAGATTTACAAGATTGTCCAGAGTGGTATCGTTTGACTTTACACCAGATGGCGCAAGCTCACCAAATTATGACGAACAGTAATACAACATATGGTACTGCTCAGACATTTTCACAACGTATATTTCAAAATGAAACTATTTATACTAATTTGTATTTTGGTAAGAAGTATACTTTTGTATGAAGATTTAGTTGAGATTTCTTTAGAAAACATCATTGGTGTATTAGTTTCACTACGACGACATCATTACTAAAATATTAGGGTAAGTAAAATGAATGAATAACACATAGTTACAAATATTATTTGGTTCAAGAAGACGAAAGTGCAGTGAAAAACTCACTCTGAATTCAGCATGTAAGTTATGCAAATCCATTAAAAATAAATTTTTAAGACATAGAGAGGAATAAATTGTTGAAATCAGCTTTAAATTTTATTCTTTTGTATTGTTTTTTTTTCCATAACTAAAAGAAAAAAATTATATGTTGGTATAGATGGCAAAAATTATCGGGTTCGAGGAGAGGAAAATGCAGTGAAAAGCTCACCCTCGAATTCAGCATGTAAGTTATGCAAACCCTTTAAAAATATTTTTAAAACAAAGAGAAGAATAAATTGTTGAAATCAGTTTTAAATTTTTAGCTCTACCGATTTTACAATGTGCATTCCTTAAAAGAAGGCTGCAAAGTCATAAATGTTTGTTGTTGTTATACCACATCGAACTTTTCAGTAAACATAATCTGGAACAGAACGAGGTTGGAATCTCTTCTCTCCCCCTTTGTTCCTACAAATCACGTGGTTCACTTTCTACCTTCAACAGTTTTTAGAGTATAATCGATTGGGACATAGTTATGATTATCACCGGTGACCCCGAACAATTAGAATTGTAAATACAACTAAAAATGTGAGTAAACAGGGTGAATCGATTAAATTAGATTATCATAATATTGGTTCTTTGTTTTAAATTCCGCGCAAATCTACACGAGAGCAATCTGCGCTAGTCGTCCTTAATTTAGTAGTGTAATACTAAAAGAAAGACAGCTAGTCATTGCCACCCACCATCAACTCTTAGTCTAATTTTTTTTCAAAGAATAGGGGATTGACCGTCACGATATAATGTCCTCACGGCTAAAAGGGCAAGAATGTTTGGCGTGACATATAAAGCTTTTATGCAAACACTCTGTTCTACTGACAATTCTCTTTGTTTTATGAGCCATGACGTGAAAACAAAACTTAATATATATAATTTTAAACACTGTTTTTATTAAGGTTTATTTGTGGGGTGCTATTACATTGATTTATTCTACGTATACTGGTACCGTATGCTAGCTCCTTGCTAGCTTCTGTCAGTATAGTTAAGACACTACATGAGGTACCATAAGTTTTTTCAGACCCTAAATTTGATAAATATCTTCGTTCAAACAAAACCTTTATGACATGTCCTGGCTCATTCAGTTGTCAACAGGATCAGTTAAATATTACCATATTGTTGAAATTTATGTTCTATAATGGTATGGAATAATTGGACTCATACAATGGAAATAACAACAAAATATTCTTTTTTCCTAATACTTTTGCACTTTTTACAGTCTACTTTATAGTTCATTTTTCCAAGTTACTGATGTTTCTAAAGAAACTATTTCCTCAAGTAAAATTTGTTAAATTCAGTTCAGTGTTGTGTCTTAACCATGTTGTAGCAAAATGTAATTCCTAAAACGTTGTTAGTGATCTAGATATTTTAGGTAGCAATTCATGAAGTGATCTTTACTTGTAAAAAATAGTTTTATTTGTTTTCTCCATAAGCTTTTATTAAAGTATGGGTGAAAAGTTTATGCTAATTTTTAACTAGATATTATTATCTTATGTCATTCCTTTAAACTAATTTTGTTGTTATTATTTATAGTTTTTACTATATTTCTCGGAGCATACATTTAAATATTTTTGAAACGGGTTGTTAAGTTCTGTCTTGAAATTTACATTGATTAGTTTCAATTCAGATTTCAAAATTGCATTTAAAAAATAATTGAGAACGTTATATACTTATCTACTGAAAACAAGTAAGAAAACGTTTTATTTGAGTAAAACGAAGAGTAACTTTGAAATGTTTTAAATCACCTTATGCACTAAAATGTCAATCGTGCATAATAATTGACATAAATGGAAATCGCTAGTCTAGTACCTATTACAGAAAGTTGTAATTATGGACTATCTAATTTTGGTAATACAGCATCAATTTCTTTGTGTTAAAAGTCGAAGAATTCATAAAAAGTTTTGTATCAATGAAATATAAGCAGTAATTTTGAAAAGGATTAAACGTATTTCTCTTTATAAAAGTTTGTTTCTTTGTTTTTGGTATTTCGTGCTAAGCTACTTGTGGGCTATCTGTCCTTCACCTTTAAATGATAAAGTAGAGAGAAGGCAGCTAGTCAGCATCAGTCATCGCCAACTGTTGGGCTTCTCCTTTATGAAAGAATAATGGGCTGTACCATCACAATATGACACCATTACGGCTAAAAAGGCATATAATTAGTACTTTCTTATGGGATTTGAACCAGCAACCCCTAATCAGATCATGCCAGGCTTCATTAGAAAATAGAATTATGTTTTACATAGAAAAATCAACAGTCTAGAAAGAAGATACGAAAGCATAACTACATCATATTTCAAAATACAACATTATTAATATAAAACTATTATAGTACGAAGTATTAATAGTTATCCTCTAACTCTAAACACATGCACTGATTGTCTATCTCAGGAGGAAGGAAGGGGGAAGTTTGGGTTGCATTGTTTTGAATTTTGCACAAAGCTACACGAGGGCTATCTGCATTAGCTGTCCCTAATTTAGCAGTAAAATACTAGAGGAAAGGTAGCTAGTCATCACCACTCAACACCACCACTTGTGCTGCTGTTTGAACAATGAACAGTGGGATTGACTGTCACTTATAATGCCCCCATGACTAAAAGAGCGAGCATATTTAGTGGGACGGGATTCGAATTCACCACTCCGAGATTGCGAATGAAGCGTCCTAACCACAAACCCATGCCATGCTGCAACAAGGAGTAGAGACCTTGATGTTACCGGTAATTATGACGTTATAGTTTCACGACGTATCACCAGAAGGCACAAAATAAAGAATAAGTAGAGATGATAATGCCACTAGTAACGAGACGATACCTTCATAGTTACACGAAGTGGAAGGAGAGAGCAGAGTACTCAAGGCACATTGCTGGGGCGCCAAGACATGCAAAAGTTGTCATGACAATAGAAGTTGGTCAGAAAACGTGTTGCTAGTTACACAAAATTAAATCAGAGGTTATATTAGCATGTTGTAGATTAACATAAGATTACAGTAATAATCTTAAAATTATTAATTTAATCTAATTTCATAACCATGTATTTACAGTTTAATTCTGTAAGTAAAGCATTAAATAACATTTACAACGTCTGATAGTCCTGTAACGTTGCAGAGATGTTTAATTTATGTTTTTGTTTTCATTTGTATTACATCTGTGTTAGAAGGACAAATAGTGTTCCGTGTGACTGCATAGTGATTTCAGCTTGTATTTGTATTTTTCATGTTTATATCACCTAAGTTTTATATAGACTGCTAGCGTTTCTATAGACTAATGAATGTTTCACCTTTTATATTTAAGCATACGTTTTACTATTTATGTTTTAAGAAAGATGATTATTGAAGTTACACATAGAAGATTAAAATAACAATATGACTTATGCTAGGCATTATAATATGCATTACATGTGAATATCTACTTATAAAGTCAAACTATGTGTTAATTTATTTAGAAATAATTAAATAAGCTCACATTTTGGGAAGATAAAAGTGTGTAAAATAAATTATTTGTTATAATAACTGTCTCATTCAAATAATGAATAATATATATGAAAGAACTGATATATATGTTGTAATAGTTATTTTAATGATTTTGTGAATAGAAAACAGTAGATATGTTAAAATCCTATTGAACCTCTTCTCCTAAAATAACTCTATATTTAGTAACGCCTTGCACATAAGCGAAATGACATATTTTGTCAGTAACAATAGTTAGTTATATGGATAGATCAAAGATGAAAATGTGCAAGTCTAAGGTTTATGTTGAATCATTGCACTTAACTTAGATAAGCGTCGTTTTCAGTACACTCATTGTAAAAGTATGTTTAAATATAGAAACTATAACTATTCATTCTATCGAAACACTTTAAGGTTTATTAAAATATACGTTATATATAACTGAAAAATATAATTTTGAAATCTGTATGTAATTTTGCCTTTGTAAAACACTGGCAATATAAATAAATATATAAATATACACAAGAATATAAGATAAAACCTGTATGCAACACCACAGGGCTATCAGTTTTTGTAACTTATAGTTATTGCTTTACTTATAAAGCAAAACAGTAAATACACATTTATGAAATTAGATTAAATGATTGGTTTTTAACGCTTTATTACTATAATGTCATGTTGAGCTACGTCATACCAATATACCCTTTGATTCCACTTTGTCTAACCAGCAACACGTTTTCTGGATTACTTTCATTGTTATGACGAGTTTGATCTGTCATAGCAGCTTAGCAATGTACCCCTTGGTTTCACTTCATAGCAATATGGTATCATAATACCTACTCTTTTGTTATTGCGCACCCTTGTGATATTTTATGAAACTATTACGTCTTCGTCACTGGTATCAACATCGTCTTTGCCATTCCCCAAAAGCCCGTCCTCTGGTGATACTTTGTGTGAAACTATGACGTCATCTTGACTTTTTTCTTCCCCTTGGACACCAATTCTAAATTTGAAATGTTTTTGTTTTAACTGTGAGTTTCTGATCTAACCATTTAGTCTGTGTTTTTACTTTTGCTGTAAAAACAAATATAACAAATATGCCTCTGTTCAAAGTTTTCAGTTTAGCCAAGTCAGACTCGAAAGTAAATGTGATTAATTTCGGTTTTAAAATTTAATTTCATCCAGTATATTTGCAGCTTAAATAACCCTTGAAAATAACTCTGCATAGTGCTTTTAATTAAATCGTAATTCCTCCTAAGGCTACCATACCCAAATTTCCAGTCATCTCTGTATATTTATTGATAGTATTAAGACTTAAATATCTTCATATTACCCTACTGTTGAGCCCTTTCTGCGTTGTAGATAGTTTATTCCTACTGCTACATATATTGTAAAAAATAAAATAAAAATTATATTAGCTTATTTGTTTTTGAATTTGGAGCAAAGCTACACGAGGACTATATGTGCTAGCCGTCCCTAAGTTAGCAGTGTAAGGTTACTCTTTTACTAACGAATAGTGGGATTGACAATTACTTTATAACGCCCCTACGGCTGAAAGGGCGAGCATGTTTGGTGTGACGGGGACTTGAACTCGCGACCCTCGGATTACGAGTCGAGCGCCCTAAGTTATATTGATTAATGTAACAATCAACTTAAATAACGATTAACGTCATTGTACTTCAAAGGAATGGAACAGGATCAGAAAAGTATTGTCGTTTCTGTCTCCAAGAGTAACAAATAACTCTGTTTAAAACTGGGTAAATCATCGTTATCATCAGTCAGCTTTTTAGAAATTTCTATACAGCTATAGTAATGTGTTATCACGAAATCAATCGCAAAAAAAAATGCAATAAGCTTAAAGCGGTTGATTCATTTTAAACGTCAACAAGGAACAATTCAACTTCTTAATATTACTAATTGAAACTATAATAGGACATATGACTGATTTTGAAACAAAATGGTTCTAAGCTACTGGTTTAGTAAGGTGACATCGTGGTTTAAATATTTTATGCCATAGAAGTTAGATAGATATGTGAATATTTGTGTTGGGGAAGCTTGTCATTTCAAAGTCTTATTTAAATAGTTAAAGAAGTAGTCGAATAAAATAATTATAGCAAATTATATGTTAATTAAAATCAGTTCTGAAATCTAAATACTCTAATGGATTACTTGTTTAAAAGTAATCTTTATTTTGGCAGAGATTATAAGGCTCCACTATTAATTCATTTAAATCCTACTGTCATCATTCTTCGTTATTAATTAAACTTCACAAGAGACAATTAAGACATTAAGACAATGCCCTGTTGTTGTTGTTTTTTATTAAACCAAGAGCCCATAGCTACGGAGCAATATGCTTGCAGACTTAAAACATTGGAAACTGGATTTCGATATCCATTGTGGGAGAGCATAGATAGCCCATTGTGTAGCTTTGTGCTTAAGTACAAACAAACAGTTAAACCAAGACAGATATTTACACTTGTATAAGTTGTTGATATATACCGGCAAATTATCCTCCTAGTATGGTTTACTTCTTACTAACATTATTGCAAACTTTACAAGGCTCTTTAAATGATATTCCTTAAATATTTGAGCCACGGCTTTACAATGACGATTAAAAAAGCAACTGAAAAGAAAGACCATTTTATAACGTAGTTACATACGGAAAAATATATTATTCTAAACAAAAGTACAAGAGAAATATAACTTGTCGTATATTAAAGATTTGGTTATGGCAGTTATGTTTAAATTTAGCCATAGGAATTTATAAAATGCTAATGAGAAAAATTGTTATATAGAAGTTGATTATGTTATGTTAAACCGAACAGGAGGCTTTAATGTGTTATTAAAGCTCTTGTTGTTATGCCTGGTCATTATCTATCTTACAAATGTAAATCTTGATAACCCTGCAGAGTACTTTTCATTACAACGTGCTACGTCGTAAGGCTACCACTTACACATGAGTGCTTTTCGTAATCCAACTGTTTCTTAGTTCCCTTTTCAAATCAAAAGTCAACATGATTGATATGTATTCGTAAGGAATAGCATGAATACACCTTCCATTCTCCATTTGCTTGAAATATGCTTTGGTTGAAACGATATGTATCACTGGAAACTTGTCTGTATATGACTTTAGCTGTTTTTCCAGAAAGAAATAAGTTTTAATTATATTATGTACTGTTGCTTGGAGAACGTGAACGGTTTTCTTACTGCTCTTTATTTCCGTGAATTATCACTTTTCACAAGACATTACAGTTTGCTTGCTATTGCTCGAGTATGACGTGCGTGTTATAGGTGTCTTTCTGGATGATTCTAGCAATCTCAAGATGATTCATGCTCCTTTGTTTTGCAAGAAATATCCCAATCTTGGAAATTCTAACCACACGACCTGTATATGGATACTGTGCAACAGAAAAGACTATAACGTGCCTTACCCAAAACTTATCAAATTACAGGGACATCAAACTACTGACTTTAAATAATGGTAAAATATAATTTTGAAACATGGCGTTTTGCTGCAACATTATACCTCCCGTGACTTGGTAATTTCTATATTCAAAGTCGGTTTAAAGTTTATGTTCATACGTCTCTGTATTCTACTGCATCTTAATATTGTTGTAATATCCAGCACTATCATATATTCAGTACAATATAATTAAATTTTTTATATTATATAAATAAGTTTAAGTAAATATACTATCACCAAAACTACTCTAAAGAAGAAGTTTAAAGGTTGCTTGAAACACATACTGAACGTGGAAATCAAATTATTTCTTTTCACTTAACATTTTTTCGTCACTAATTTATTCATGTAGTAAATTCTTAACAGATTACATTTTCTTCACCATTTTAGAGGCCCAGTTTGGCCATGTGGTTAAGGCACTTGACCCGTAATCCAAGGATGGCGGTTTCGAATCTCCGTCGTATCAAACCTGCTTGCTTTTTCAGCCGAGAGGACTTTATAATGTACGGTCAATCCCACTATTAGTTGGTAAAAGAGTAGTCCAATAGTTGGCGGTGGGTGGTGATGACTAACTGCCTTCACTCTAGTCTTACGCTGCAAAATTAGGGACGGCTAGCGCAGACAGCTCTTGCGCAGCTCTGCGCGAAAATTCAAAACAAACAAACAATCACGATTTCAGTTTGAAGTGTGCTGTTGTAAGGAGTCGTAACTTCATTATATATTATTTTTAAATGCTCAATAATAATTTAAAATCATAATATTTACTTTATAATTATAATACAGGCTGGACCTGTAGTAGACCTGTGGATTTTTGAGCTGGCGAGTTCGTGCGATACCACAAAATATTCTCCGCCTTTTAAGACGTGAGTTCTTTATAACAGTGATAGTTCTTCCTTTAGCGTTTTTAGTTGGCTGTATCGTGAAGATGATTGGTTGTCTTCCCTCTGTTAAGCAGTTCAAATTACGGGACAGCAGTAGGTAGTTTAAGAACCTTTGTGACAAATCCAAAATACACATACAAGTTTAGTATAATGAAGACACATTCTATATTTATTAGTAATCCTGTGAATTATTTCCTAAGGTTTCTACATTTTGCGTTTTCCTTGTTTTAATATTCAAAGTAACTATCAGCAAAATGATCTTCCTGCTATCGTAGGGCTTTTATCAAAAAGATAAGACTCGCGATGAAGAGGATTCGAAACCTATTATTTGTTTTCTGCCTATGTGGTTCAATCAGGGAAGTGACCTACACTAGAATGTTATAACTCGACGTCTCATCAGATCGTTTAATTAATGTTAATGAAATTTATTTAATATTGTTTGCAAGACTACTGAAATATGTCTTAGGTTTTTTCTTAGTACATTACTTACATTAACTTAATGTTTGAAATCATAAGAACGGATTGAATGTTTCGTCAAGAACAATGAAGACCTGTAAAATATCCACTCGTTACTTTCCCTGCAGTTCTTCGTCGTGATACATGTTATCAAGTGCAACGGATGTCGCAAGATGGCGGGACGAGTATGATCCTAGTACCGTTATGCAGCGATTCGAAACATATCAACAAGAAAACATCTGGCCTTCATTCTCAGGATAGTTTACCAGGTTTTCGTTTATTTTAAATGGTTTATAAATAACTATGTATTTTCTATAAAATTTCTTTATTTTTAATAATAACAATGGTTTTGAATATCTGTGTGTCTGTTTTAGTGGAAAGTTGCATTATAAACTATCAACCGTGTAGATGGCATACTGAATTCCGGCATTATGAGACCTCACGTTTATCACGGAGCCACTGAGCAGTCATTTCTAAAATAAACAAACATCTTCCCTGACCGTTTATACCATCATCATAATATTTTCATGTGCAATATACAACCTAAACGAGCAAATTTATGTATAACTACTTATACTGATAGAAAAAGTGGCTCCACCCATAGAACTATTAAATCGTATTAAACAACTGTGATTACAAATTAAAAGATATTTTTCTCTCAAAATTCCCATAAGATGTTTTTACATTTTTGTTAAGAACATAAAAGATACTAGTTTTATGAAACGTAAGTTTTTTCTCTAAATATGTTCACTTTGTTTACAATATTTTAATTTCTCGCTTAATATATAAGGATTGTTATTCTCTCTATATATAGTTAATTCCACTTAATTCGTACATGAAGACCATTTGTCTCAACAACTCAGTATGTTTTCAGTGGTGTTTATGGTAAAGCGATCCAAGTGAAGAAGACACTAATATTGTAAATAAAAGTGAGGCTAGTTGTCATTATAAAATACCACTGAAATCACAGTAAAAAATAATATGACTTTCTTCAGTCACTGAAAATATTAAATCATAAATCCGAAATGACTAGCTTTGATATACAAAATTAATATGTTCAAATATCTTAAGAATAATAATTCAAAAAACTATTATCAATGATCTTACTAGAAGAACTACCCCAACCTTTTCAAATTTTCTGGTGTTATTTGACTAGCAATAAATTTTTTCTTTCAACTAACAATATAATTTACTGCTAAACTTATGGACAAAATGTGATATAACTCTTTAGCCATTATCTTCTTTCAACTAGATAAAAATACCTTAAATACAGCCATACATATTCCAGTACACCTGGTAAGGTATGTTTATGTTGTTTTCTGAAGTTTAAACTCTGATCCTAAAAAACAGTAATTTTAATCCATATTAAAAACCTTAACTAAAACATCTACTGTGCAAATGAAGATGAAAAACAATTATCCTTAAAGTTTTTTGTAATGTTCATATCATAAGAAATCGATTGTATTTCACACCTGAGTTTATAGGAAAGCCACTCACGATTATTCCTCAAGAAAAGTTTAAAAGTAATTAATTCCAACCAGATAACTTTGTCATATCCAGTATTCTTTTTCTTGAATATGTCAGTGAAACATCTCAAATAAAAATAACAACATTATAATCAACTTATTAATTATACAAAAACCAGGAACTAATTATCCCAAATGAAAGGACATAAAAGTAATAAATGTGAAATCAAATGTGACAGATGTGAGCGATTGTGCTTAAGTTTAAAAAACCAAAAAAAAACAAAAAAAAAAAACTCGTCGCACCAAACATGTTCGCCCTTTCAGCCGTATGGGCATTATAATGTTACGGTCAATCCCACTATTCATTGGTAAAAGAGTAGTCCAAGAGTGGGTGGTGATGACTAGCTACCTTCCCTCTAGTCTTTCACTGCTAAATTAGGGACGACTACAGCGGATAACCCCCGTATAGCTTTGCGCGAAATTCAAAACAAACAAACAATTAATGTATACATATTTATATTACAGCTTAACATTATAAGAATATTTAATTATTAAAAAACTGAAAAAGTAAATATACTGAATAATGTAAGTATATTTAACGCTCAGTTGTTGTTGTTTTGAATTGAGGACAAAGCTACACAATGGGCTATCTGTGCTCTGCCCACCACGGGTATCGAAATCCGATTTGTAGCGTTGTAAGTCCGTAGACATACCGCTGTGCCACTGGGGGGAATTTAACGCTCAATATTGAGAATGAAGCATAAATGTACCACAGAATAAATATGAAAATTCTTTAAATAAATATTAAAGAAATGTTAGTTTAAACATAAATATTTGGGTGTAAAAGGACAACGGCTTTAAACACCTGAATCAAGATTATTATTATTATTATAAACACCTAGTACTTCTACCATACTTTCAGTGTAGAATGTTAAATTAAGGTTCGGATATCATTATTCTAACTGTATTAATCTATATATTACTACTAATAACACCTAAGTAATTACTTACCTTCTTGTTTCACAAGTTTTCAGTAGCATACATGATGAGACATACTTACGAATTTTTTGTTTAGCTATTTTCATGAGATGAATCTTATAAACATTTTTTTTTTCACTTTAGAACGTCCATCAATTGTGAGTACAACGTTAGTGAAACCCTGAAGGCAAATACGTTTTCCCTATTTTAACACTGCAAAACTTAGTGTCCATGATAATTCATCTTGTCACAACTTAATTAGACTTTTGGAAAATGTAACAACGAAACAAAACTTAAAATTACTCATTATTTGTCTTTGCGATTTCAGTTTTTATGCATTACCTAACATACATTTATAAGTTATCATCGGCAGGTAAACTCATGAAAATATAGTTTTTTATTTATTTGATAAATATTTGGAAAAATTAATATCTCTTCTAGTTCCTTAAGATAACAATTCAGGAGCTAAAGGTTATTTGATAAATATATATTTAGCATGTGAGCTAATATGGTTGTAGAATGTATTATTTTAAAACTTTTCCTTCTTTCCACAGTTCTGTATTCAAGTAAGCCGAAAATAACAGAACGTACTAGAAGCGCCAGTTTTAGAATTCACCGACCATCAGATTCTGAAAGTAAGTATATTTATGAGATCAGAAACTACAAAAAAATATTTCTAAAGTTTAGGAAAAAATATTTTGTCATGATTATGATTAAGGAATTTCATTTTAAGAGGTATAGGAAAGAAGATCGCATTTTGGCAATTGCTTATGACCTGTATTTTGAAGTAGTTTACTACGTATAATTACTATTTTTATAATTTTTACCTGTAATGTACTATAATTATTTGATATATATATTTTTAAATACCTGAAGTTTACACATTCAGCACTTTATAGTATTTTGTATCTTCTAGTAAAATATCGGTTGAAATTATTTTTCCCTTATATCAATAATTACGTTAATACAAAGGAAAATTATTTTAATGTGTTTTAAAAACGTAAATTATGATGTATGAAATAGATCTTTAAAATTTGGGTTTCGAATTAAGGTTTTATTATACCAAAGCTGCAATTTTTCCAAACGTATAAATTTAACGTAACAATTGTTTTTTGAAAAAATCTGAATTAAAGGTGCTATACTTGATAGTTACAATAAAAGAAATATCATAGGTTTTTCTTCCTCTGAGACACCGGACATTAATAAAAAAAGAAAGAAAAAGCTACGATATTTCTTTTATTGTAATTGTCAAGGATAGTACCTTTAATTCAGATTTTTCTAGAAAATATTTTCACATAAAATTTATACGTTTGGTTTGTTTGTTTTGGAATTTCGCACAAAGCTACACGAGGGCTATCTGTGCTAACCGTCCCTAATTTAGCAGTGTAAGACTAGAGGGAAGGCAGCTAGTCATCACCACCCACCGCCAACTCTTGGGCTACTCTTTTACCAACGAATAGTGGGATTGACCGTCACATTATACACCCCCACGGCTGGGAGGGCGAGCAAGTTTAGCGCGACGCGGGCGCGAACCCGCGACCCTCGGATTACGAGTCGCACGCCTTACGGGCTTGGCCATGCCAGGCCCTGTACGTTTGGAAAAATTGTAAATTTAGATGTAATACCTTAATTCAAAGTAACTGTTTTCATCTCTCTGCGTTAACTTCTTTTAGAGAAGATGCGTATATTATCCTTTAATCAATGGTATTTTATCATTGCGAAAGGTTCTGCTTTTCAATGATGTTAGTGTGCCGAACTGTGAATTCGAAGATTCATGGTTCGTGGCTAGCTGCCGCAAAATTATGTTCCATATTTTGAGATATTGTGATTGTGCGTGCGTTTATATGTAATTTGAGTAACAACCAAATCCTTTTGTTCGATCAATGTTGCCTTTGATTTAATCTATCAGTCCAAAATTACGGATGGTTACAGCAAATATATCTCATAAAACGTTACTCGAATATCTGAAACAATTTTCAGAGTACATGTTTTTGTTTGTTTGTTTTGAATTAAGCACAAAGCTACACAATGGTCTGTCTGTGCTCTGCCCACCACGGGTCCTCAGACATACCGCTGAGCCACTGGGGAGCGTACATGTTTTTAATGTCTATTGTGTACATTACGAAGCCACACTTCTTATGGATAGGGTTTTAATCTGTCAATTTCTCTTCTTATGAAGTCTGAGGGTTTATAACACTAAAATTATGATTTGATAATTGCAGAGGATAGAACACAGATATCCCATTGAATAGCATTGCGCTTGACAACAAACAAACAAAAGTTTTATTGGCAGCAATTTCTTTTCTATTCATTTTACCCATTTTGAACACAACTGTCTTTGACAGTCATTTTTTGTGTCTTTTGAAAACACGTGATTACAAACAGTGTTTTCTTTGTCATAGTTGTTACTATTGAGAGTGCATATCTTCTAGACAGGGATTTTTTTTCAAAATGAAATGTTCAGGTCTTGAGTTAATGTTTTATGGACCATGTTCCTGGTCATTTTTTATCATTTAAAAATTGTACACTCTACATGAATAATGAGTGTTTCAATGTTACTTTTCTCCACTTGTAAAGTACATGCATATTTTGGTGATTTTTTTTTCATTGACCATATTGAAAAATAAGTAATGAAGCTTACTTATTTTTAATTTGTAATATTATTTATCTGCTGTCACTTTTAGTCTATTATTACTATTTTAAGGAGATGCTGAAGAACAGAGGAATCTGGGAAACTTGGTCAAAGAAAAACTATCTCGGACACTGAGCTTGAGATGGGATAAAGACAAGAGGTCTGTGGGTCTAGGTAAGACGAGTAGTGTAGTGGAACGCTTATGGTTTACGGGTTCACAGTTTACGAGGTTCCTTGTGAGCTAAAGGTGATACATGCTGGCTCATTGTGGTTACTCTGCCAAGAATACAGTATTCTTACATACATGAACCCAATTTTTATTATTTGTTACGTATTATGATTTGTTTCGGACAAACGTTCAATTTATTATATTACGGATTAAGTTTCCAAATAGCCTGAAACTGAGTTAAATTATAATTTGAACTTAGAAGCTGGCCTGGCATGGCCAGATGGTTAAAGCACTCGACTCGTAATCTGAGAGTCGCGGATTCCAATCCCCGTCATACCAAATATGCTCGTCTTTTCAGCCGTGGGGACATTATAATGTAACGGTCAATTCCACTATTCGTTGGTAAAAGAGTAGCCCAAGAGTTGGCGGTGGGTGGTGATGACTAGCTACCTTCCCTCTAGTCTCACACTGCAAAATTAGGGACGGCTAGCACAGATAGCCCTCGAGTAGCTTTGTGCGAAATTCAAAAACAAACAAACAAACAAATCTAGTCTTAAACTGCTAAATTAGGGACGGCTACTGCAGATAGCCCTCGTGTAGCTTTGTGCAAAATTCAAAACATATTAAACCAAACTTAGAAGATAATTAAATGTTAATATGTTTTACATTTATGATATTTGCCAAGAAAATGAATAAATACATTTTTCTTTCTTAAAATAAATATATTTTAATATACAAACGATAATAACATTTATAATAACAGTTATTAGAAATAATGATTTATATACAAAAGTTTTACAAACGTACAAACAATATTGTGTGTTGTATGTGATCCAGAAGTTCCTTCATATCTTGCTCCCCAGTGGCTCAGCGGTATGTCTGCGGACTTACAACGCTAAAAACCGGGTTTCGATACCCGTGGTGGGCAAAGCACAGATAGCCCATTGTGTAGCTTTGTGCTTAATTCAAAACAAACAAACAAACCTTCATATCTTACCGAGAGTTTACGAGAAGCAGATTAATTCTGAGTTGATATAATTCATTTAACGGGGAGATAGTCAGCTTTTCCCTGATCACACGTGAGTTTTTCACAATTTATCATAATGATTATTGGATATAGTTTTTGTCTTTTTTTTTACAAATAATGATTTATATACAAAAGTTTTACAAATCTACAAACAATACTGAGCCTTGTATTACATCTGGAACTTTCTTGAAATCTTGTCGAAGGTTCACGATGAGCGAATTAATTCTGAATTCATATAGGAAAAATTCATTTAAAGAAAAGATAGGGCCCGGCATGGCATGTGGTTAAGGTACTAGACCCGTAATCCGTGGGTAGCGGAATCGAATCCCTGTCACACCAAACATGTTCGCTCTTTAAACCATGGGGATTTTATATGTGAAGATCAATCCCATTATTCCTTGGTAAAAGAGTAGCCCAAGAGTTAGCGGTGGGTGGTAAAGACAAGCTGCCTTCCATCTGGTCTTACACTGCAAAATTAGGGACGACTAGCGTGGATAGTCTTCGCGAAATTCAAAACAAACAAACGAAGAGATAGATAGTTCTTCCTAAAACATGCGCGATTTTTTCAACGATAAAGTTATATAGTGTTTTCGTAAAAATACTGATGTTTGATGTTAATCCGCTGAAGTTAAAAGTATGTAATGTTTGAAACCTACAAATATCTGAAGTTTCCAATTAATAGACGTTAATCACAACTATAGCTTTCGAGATTTACAATACACCAATTGTAGCGAGCCAACAATTTTCTATCTCTTGGAGCATTGCGTTGATTATCTTTTATAACCGTTAGGCAGAATTCTACCAACGACATTCTAATTGTTCCCCCGCATTGCGTTGGTTACCTTTTATAAGTTTGAGAGGAGATTTTCTAGAAATATCAGCTTCCAGAACGATACTAGTATTTACATAGATCTAAAGTTGATTCTTACGCTCGAGAATTTTCTACAACTTCAGTGTATAGGCGGAAATTTTGCAATTTAACAGTATGAATTATATTCATTTCTAAATATATATTTAACTAAAACTAGCATCGATATTAAAATAGATATGTAATAGTAAATCAAGACCGCTGAAACCAGAATAGTTTGTTATATTTTTTAAATTCAGAAAATTAAATTGTGAAACACAAAATAACATCCGGGCATATTTTTTTCATCATAAGTTAAACGCTACTCATAAGAAAAATTATTAGTTTAGAAAATTTAATCAAACAAATTTAAGAATATCAAACCAAAGAAATAATTGTTGTTAACATGTTAATAAGCTAAATATAACCAAACAATTTTAACTGTGAAAATTAATCGGAAATGTTTATTTGTTTTATCGTTTGTCATGGCGGAATAAAAATTTCCATATAAAGCTACATCCTTTTGATACAATCATTTTTCAGTAGTATCTCAGCTTTGTTTTATGTATGACATAGAATGACAACATGGTATGATTTAGTAATATGAGCTTTTGTTTTAGTTTACTACTTAGTGGTTTAGCTCCACTGCCATCTGTTAATGTAACCACATATTACAACAGGAAAAACTTAGAATCAGCTCAGTCGAGTCCAGATTTTACTTCAGAAAATGAAGTACCTGAAATGAAGATTGGAGGAAATGGAACCCGCCGAGGGCCTGGCCAGGTGTTTTCTAAGAAAATCAAACCAAGCAGTGGTAAGGATTTAAGAAAATATATTATTTTCGATATAAGTGTAAAAAATACTTTATATGATATATGGAATGAAAATTTGATTAAAAATTATAGAGCATAGCCTATCACATAATATATGAACTGTTACAACAAAATTATATTGTAACACCAATTACTTTAATTTAATGAGTCTAACTTATTTCAATAACACTCTAAAATATGACCAAAAATTACCTGACGATCATCAATGGTTTAATTTATGACATGCTGATAACCTGTAAATTTGAGTAGATTGACCAACATCTAAATATGCAGTTAGTTTATAAACCAATAATAAATTGCACTTTATGTGGCTACGTTTGTGTTGTTTAACTTTCAAGGCCTTGAAATTTTCAGAATGGTGTAACTGTTATCCAAGAAATAAAAATTCATATTTTGATTAACTATACGATATTTTGATGACAAGTATTCTAAAGAATCATCATGGGACATTACCAGCAAAAAGTATTTTATTTTTTATTTTTTCATACCATCTAGCAGACACTTTGGGAGACATTAAATTGGGATTTCTAATGACTAAAGGTCAACTGGAAATTCAAGTCATATGTGCCCGTGAACTGAATCTGAATCCATCCGGACAACCTCCTGGTATTGTTTTCGCAATAATATACTATATTTTTCCTTCTTTTTTTTTGTTTTAATTCTACTCTTAGGCATTTAAACCTCGCGATTTGTATTATATACTTTTGTGTTGTTGTGATAATTATTTCATATTCTCTGGCCGTTCAGGTTGCAAGGAACTCTCCTAAGAAGTGAAAAATAGCTTGAGTCCATAAACAGTTTTTTATGTTGTTTAATAAAAAAAACTTCATCTCATTGGTCTGCTTTCGTATTTTACACATAATTAATTTTATATACGTTAGTCAACAGTAACACGTCCGTTGTGATTAACCAAGCTATACTTTTAATTAAAATGCAAACACAGGTATTTATTTGTTTTTGTAAACTGCAGTAGTTGTTCTACTTTCTTGAAATTTATTAAAATATTTAACTGTAGGAACTTGGCGAAGGTATATATATATATATATATTTCTACCTTATTTTCCCTCTTTGTGTTTACATGGATATAAAATGAAAGTAATGAGACATAAATGGATTTCAAAAATTCCACTATTTCACTACCGACAAAGGAAACATTCCAAACCACCCCTAATCTTTCCTTTCCGAAAGAACGTCTTTCATTCAGGTTGAAGTGCCTAATGTTGTAGAGTGCCTCCTTTTTTTTTTTTTAGATACCTACGTAAAAACGTACTTGAAACAAGGCGAAAAGCAGATGCAGAAAAGAAAAACCAGAGTTGTACGACACTCATCGGAACCGCAGTATCGTCAAACGCTCAAGTACAGCGCTCTAGATATTCAAGGTCGTCGGTTACTGGTTAGTAACCAAATCAGTTGATTATAGGCTAAGAGTTTTATAATGACTTACGCTTTAGGTTTTCCTGTACGATGATCATATTGTTTGGATATATTCATACTATTTGAATCTGAACATAATTTTGAATTCGATTATATTTCATATATGTTTATCATACTGTATGAATCAATAATTCTTGGATCTCTCATTTTATTCACGATTATTATCTTTATTGATATCTCATGAAACAATTTCTCAATTATGTCTATGTAATAAAAGCAAATTCTATGATTTCTAGTAATATTTCTCCTACGATATGTAAGCATAACATTTCTCAATACACACACACACTTATGTGTTCATATCATCTTTAACTTTTTGAAACGTTTTCTTGAATATTCGAAAAGAAAATAGCATTTTTGACGTAAACGTTTTTGCGTATGTTGTATTTTCAAACATTCGTCGAAAGAGAGTAATTATCAATTTATAAAATATGATTTGGAATTAAGACAAAGAAATTGTAAATAAAAGTTGTGTAGGGGCTTTTGGTGTGGTGTGAATTAAATGGTCACACCTAAATTCTAAAATTAATTTTGTATTCATTTCTCGCTCTCTCTTATAGTTATTTGGGTATTAGTGTTTATATACCCAGGAGGGTCAGGTTTTGTTGACCTCTTCCTCCTTTCTTTGTATTTGTTTCAAGTGTATCTATACATTGTACACGAGGGCCAGAGTAATCCGCACTATCTATACATGCGCCAAACATGCTCGCCCTTTCAGCCGTGGGGGCGTTATAATGTGACGATCAATCCCAAAATTCGTTAGTAAAAGAGTAGCTCAAGAGTTGGCGGTGGGTGGTGATGACTAGCTGCCTTCCCTCTAGTCTTACACTGCTAAATTAGGGACGGCTAGCACAGATAGCTCTCGAGTAGCTTTGTGCAAAATTCAAAAAACAAACAAACAAACTATGTATACATACACTTGATGCAAATAAATCATATCTCTTTATAGTTCCATAATAATTTGCACTTTCATTAGATAGGTATCAACTATAAAACATTCACATAATTCCTTTTCAACGTTTATTAGTTAATCTTTAAAGTAATGTGAAGTCTAGTTTATAGGTGACCTTTTTGTTTTATTTTGAAAATATATATTTACTGGGGAAATGTGTATAGGACTATCCTCATCATGTATGCAGTATCTGTTAGTTCGCTTACTAGTTCACTTTTTCTCCGATTTTTGTCAAAAATCATTTATTGTATTATGTAGGAGTCTATCTGCTATTGTTTTTATATATGCGTATTTATGCAGGAATTCTGATGATGTGCTTCTTGGTACTTTATAAGCTGTTGTAAGTAGTGTATTTTGTATTGTTTCTAGTTTTGCTTGTACTAATTTTTTACTTAGATTTATCCACGCAGAGGCTGCATAGACAATTACGGGTCTAATGTATGTTTTATATATTTTTATGATGTTATCTGCTACTGCTCCACTATTTTTACCAGTTAAACTCCTAGCATAGTTTATTTTTCGACAAATTTTTGTTTAAATATTATTTACGTTTGTATTCATTTAGGATTTTGTTTTGTTTGTTTTGAATTTTGCGCAAAGCTACTCGAAGGCTATCTGCTCTAGCCGTCCCTAATTTAGCAGTGTAAGGCTAGAGGGAAGGCAGCAAGTCATCATTACCCACCGCCTACTCTTGGGCTACACTTTTACCAACGAATAGTGGGATTGACCGTCACATTATGACGCTCCCATTGCTGAGAGGGCGAGCATGGTTGGGTTAGACGGGAATTCGAATCCGCGACCCCCTCATTTACGAAATGTGACCAGAGTAAGAAAAATAAACCCCTTCAATAAAAACAACTGACAAAGATACATAAAACCAAATATTTACTAATGTATTTAAAATAGATTGATATATACGCATAGAAATTTGGTTGTCTTTAAAGTCATTTTTTTTGCTTTCTTTATCTTGCAGTAGCTAATGGAGTTTCTTTTTTCTTGATTATTTATGTGTTTAGGATTTTCCATTTATTTTTGCAACTATGTTTGAGGAAATTACTTGTTTTAGAGGCTTATATTTTATTTGGAGGAATAAGCTTGAAATTATTTCTTCAGATAAAGATAACAATTCTTACTCCATGTCAGCAAAAGTGTTAGTCAGAGAAAAATAGAAAAACCCAAAGCGATCAATCTATATTACTACACATACACAACGACGCTAGACGCTTAAGTTAATAGTACATTGTATTATTTACCTCTTAAGTGCCCCCCAGTGGCGCAGTGGTATGTCTGCGGACTTACACACTAAAAACCGGGTTTCGATACCCGTGGTAGGCAGAGCACAGATACCCCATTGTGTAACCTTTGTGCTTAATTCTAAACAAACAAAAGCCTCTTAAGTTTTCAAGTCCAGTGTTGAACTCATCATATTCTGCAGAATACGATTTCTGTTTCAGCAATTGAAAATTTAAGAAAGTGACAGTCAATTCCACTAGTCAATTAAGAAGAGCTGTATAAATGGCAGGTGATTCAGATTAGTTTGTTTGGTTTATTGTAAGGCTACACAATATGATATCTGTACTGTGTCAATCATGGGATCAATTGTCGAATTTTAGCGTCATAAGCTTTAAAACTTACCGTTGTGTCACTGGGGAACTATTAATTGTTTGCGCTTCCCCGAAGCGGTTGTTCTAAGTTAATAACCGCTGTTCCTTAAGGGATACATACAATGTCTCACCCAAATATTTTTTATATAGTCTACATTTTTATTTAAATTATATTACGTTTTTTAAGACATCTCGAAAGACTGTTTGTTTGCAATTTTAGGTTTATTTGTTTCAATGTGGGCCCGGCATGGCCAAGCGTGTTAAGGCGTGCGACTCGTAATCTGAGGGTCGCGGGTTCGCATCCCGGTCGCGCCAAAAATGCTCGCCCTCCCAGCCGTGGGGGCTTTATAATGTGACGGTCAATCCCCCTATTCATTGGTAAAAAAGTAGCCCAAGAGTTGGCGGTGATGACTAGCTGCCTTCCCTCTAGTCTTACACTCCTAAATTAGGGACAGCTAGCACAGATAGCCCTCGTGTAGCTTTGTGCGAAATTCCAAAACAAACAAACAAACAATTGTTTCAAGGTGAGAACCTAATTATGTGGTTAATTTGGTAGTTATAACTTGTATTTTTCAATATGAAAAATTACACATTGTTGCAAAAAAGTCGACACTTTGTTGCATCAAACTGGTGTCTCATTAAAAGAAATGGTTCTACTTCAGTGACACAATTGCCAACTACATCAGATAAATACAAGAGACTAAAATTTTCAAAAAATGTAAAAGACGTCAGAAAAAACAATTTTGTCTGAATACAAAATAAAAAAATATGACGATTCAATTCATATAAAGAAAATCTTAGAGCAACTGTCCACAATTGAAAAATCGTTCAAAAAACGTCTTCAATATTTATAAAAATTAGAGAAATGAGATCTGCTTGATTACTGCATTCAAGTCTTATAGTTATAATTTTTCAGAAAGTATACGTGTTATGCTTTATGAAAGTAACGCTAAATTTTTCAACAAAATATCAAATGTTTGTAAAAATCTGAATTTTAGAAATAGGAACGCAACATCAAAAGCTGATTTGTTTTAAAGCGATACCAATAATTATAGAGGTGAGACATTATTCGGTGAGACTTTGTCTTGTAATGTTTAATTTACTTGTCGCATAAAGTGCAATTTGTGTTTAAAAAAAGCGAATACCATATAATAACAATGGATAAACGGTTCTATAAATTTAATAAAATTATATCTGAAAATAAAAATTAAGCTATTGAATACGTATAATATATAATTCTTGTAAGTATTTTTAAGTTGAAATAAACCTTTTAAAATATCATTACATGCTATAAGAATGGGAATTATTTGAAGAAGAAAAACAATTATTCAAATTCAAGACCAATCTTCATGTGTGGGTTGTAAGAATTTGAGTAAGTGAATATTAGCATACAAAAACTTTGTTATTTGTCATGTGTTGAAATAGTCTACTAGGTTTATTACATCGTAAATAATGATTTTTGATTTTTTTTTAGTGGAACGATACCCTTTTTTATTTACTTTGAAATTGACCAAAAAAAACAACAAAAATATCGCTCTGCCACTATATCAAAATTCATAGCACACTTTACACAAGTGTTGATTCACCTGACAGATTTTACGCTCAATAAAATTCTAAAGCAAAAAATCAGTTTTAGATTGTAAGAAAGATTAAAACATTTGAAGAATTTGCATTTGTCATTCTTTAAACATGCGCCTTGTATTAGATACTACAGCTACAGAGTACTTTAGTTATTTCTTTTCTATTAATTATTCTGAATAGCAGGATTTGTGTGGTTTAACATTGGTGCTTTTGCTATCCAAGATATTTTCTTTTTATATTATAAAACGTGCAGTTTTATGCAAGGCATTGTTTTCGTCTAAAGCACTTCTATTTAAAAGTAATGCTTGTTTGTTTTGGAATTTCGCACAAAGCTACTCGAGGGCTATCTGTGCTAGCCGTCCCTAATTTAGCAGTGTAAGACTAGAGGGAAGGCAGCTAGTCATCACCACCCACCGCCAACTCTTGGGCTACTCTTTTACCAACGAAAAGTGGGATTGACCGTCACATTATAACGCCCCCACGGCTGGGAGGGCGAGCATGTTTAGCGCGACGCGGGCGCGAACCCGCGGATTACGAGTCGCACGCCTTACGCGCTAGGCCATGGCGGCCCATAAAAGTAATGCAAAAAATATAAAAACATTTGTCTTATTGTATCAAATGCGTTATTAAAGTGAGAAGTATCATTGTTACACGTAGGTAAATGTGAACAAAATTACTTATTTTTGAATAAAAAATTAATATATCCTATATTTGTTCTCTGTCTCCAACGTAAACTTTCGCGTAAAAGGCAAGTGATTATATATACGTTTTGTTTTATATATATCTTGTATTTTATTTTATTTGTCTTCTCTTTTCTTTGTCTTCAATTTATTCTGTATTCCTTTTTATTTATCTTCTATTTACTTGTTGGTATTTATTTGATGCTGAAGTGTTTGTAATATAGTTGGGATAATGTTAAGAGAATTGAATTCATTTTTCTATAGAATATTTTCTATATGTTTAAACATCGTGCTGTAAAGTAAACAAAAGTGATTCTTCACTTTTGTTTTTTTTTGTGTTGTTCTACAGTCTTGATCAAAACGTTTGCAAATTTTGTAACAAATAAGACATTATTGTTAAGATTGAATATAAATACGCTTAGCACTGTTAAGTTGATACAAGCATGTTATATTAAACATCTATAAAGGCAGTGTGTATAATGAGACAAGTTCTATGGACATCATGAATGATTATTTGTTAGAACAGCAAAGAATTTTATCAGACACCTACAGAAAGATGTGCAATTCAACACAAAACAAAACCTTACCAAAACATATACAATGACAATATATGCTATCAAATTATAATACATAGTGTCTGTATCTTCATATAAGTTCGTATTAAACATTTAGTACTTACTTGGTCCTCCTTGTACTATAATAATCTACAAAAAAGGACGTGAAATGCCATTGATGTGTTTATATGTAATTAACTGTGATTTCATCCTAATGTGTTCTCAGTTGGCTCTTCAAATCAATGGGATTGCAACCTGGAGACTTTCTTAGCCATAGCAGTCTTGTAACGTCTTCCTGATCGAGACAATCCTGTATAATACGAGTACTGTTGGTAATGGCATTGTCATCCTGAAACTCAAAGTTATTGTCAAAACTTGCCCTAGCATATGTTAGAAATATGAGATGCCTATAGAAGGTGCCATTGATGTTTCTCTATAAGATACGAAAATCAGTTTTTCCACCATAAGGAACAGATGCTAAAAAACTACTGTTCTGCCTTCATTGTATGCTCTGTGAAAAATTAGTTTCCCCTCATCTATTCTCCGGGCAAATGAAGAAAATGAATTTTACCATCAGCTTTAACAAACCAGAAATAGGACTCATCTGAAAACATGACATGTCGCTAGTGTTCTAATTGTAAGTTGATATGCTGTCTTGCCCAAGCATTATGGTGACGGCGGCGAATTCTACATAATATCGGTTTGTAGAGAGCAGTTCTTGTAACATAACCTTGTCTGGATACCATATGATGAACATGTTCATGCCATACCTGTCATAAGGTGTTGCAAGACTTTTTTCAACTTTGACGTGGAAACCTGTTCAAAACACGGTCTTCGCGGGCAGTAGTTTTTCGTCGTCTATCAGTTGTTACATGTTACAATAACCTAAAACTGAATTAAATCGTAATTCAAATTAAGAAGTTAATTAAATGTAGAGATATATCAAATTTATAATATTTGCCAACAAGATTTATATGCATAGTTTTCTTTCTTAAGAGAAATATATTTTAATATACAATAATACATATTATGATAACGATTATTACAAATAATGATTTATATTCAAAAGATTTACAAACGTACAACAATATTGAGTCTCATATCAGACACGGAACTTTCTTAATATCTTACCAAGGGCTCACGAGGAGCGAATTAATTCTGAGTTGATTTGTTTGTTTTGAATTTCGCGCAAAGCTACTCGAGGGCTATCTGCGCTAGCCGTCCCTAATTTAGCAGTGTAAATCTAGAGGGAAGGCAGCTAGTCATTACCTTCCACCGTCATCTCTTGGGCTACTCTGTTACCATAGTGGGATTGAGCGTCACGTTGTAACGCCCCCACGGCTGAAAGAGCGAGCATGTTTGGTGCAAACAGGATTCGAATCCGCGACCCTCAGAATACGAGTCAAACGCTTTAACCCACTGGGCCATACCGGGCCATTAATGGGGAGAGAGCTAGCTCTTCACTGATCATACCTGAGTTTTTCACCGCTGAAATTACATAATGTCTTCGTAAAAATATTAACGTCCTATGTTAATCCGCTTAAGTTGAATGGTTTGTAATGTTCGAAACCTATAAACGTTCCTGGTCAAATATATGTAGTTGCGCGATTAATAAGCGTTAATAACACATACTCTTTCTCTTTTTATAACCGTTTGGCGAGATTCCAGAAATTTCAGCTTGCACAACAGTACTTGTACTTACACATTATATAGTACATTATTGATTGTAACACTCCAGAATCTTCTATAACTTTAGGGAACAGAAAGGAATTTTTGCAACTGCTGTTTAATAGTATAAATTACGTGAATTTCTAAGTATATACTTAATTGAAACAAATATCGATATTAAAATAAAATTATTATAGTAATTCCATCACACAATAAAAATTTCTGGAAGAACTTTTCCTTTAGTCCGATGACGTTTCAGAATTCTGCGTTCAGTGCCTTATGTTCTGGCAATGTCACACCTTTTTATACAAAACAGGTGTGTGTGTGTTAACGAACAAATGCTCATAACAGCTTATACAGACCATAATAATACTTCGTACATGTTTGTCCTATCATACGCAATTTTCTCTGTTATTACTTAAGCATTTACTCAATAATCTCTCCATGAATATAGACAACAACATAAACATAAAGCAATACATAAACATTTTGGCCAAGACTTTATTTCCTTCATCTTGTTTCAGAAAATGTTTTATAGCTTAAAGGATGTGTATGTTTAATAACATTTAGAGTACCATAATTATTTTACAATATATAATTGTTCCAAATTTCTTGTTATAATGTTAGTAGATTACATATTGTATTGGAAACATAAAGGAAGCGATAGAGATTTTAATCATTTTACAATAGCGTAAGAAAAAAATGGATGTAGCTTAAAAGGTTTGTAGATTTTCGGTTATTATAAAAAGGAGATCTCGTATTAATTCTTCTTATATGTATGTTTATGAAAAGGGAGATTTTTTTGCCTCCAATTCACCCCTAAGTTTTAGATTTCCGTAACGAAAGTTTAACTGTTTTCATGAAAATGTATAAATTATTATGTGTGTATATGTTGTTTGACCAAAATGAAAAAAACAAAAAAACAACATAGAGCAACCATGGAATCTTCATACTACTTGTTAATAGAAGTAATTCAGGTTTAAAAATGTTCCATGAAAATGTTAGATTATATGGTTGCAATTACAAAATGGATAAAACTTCTACAACTACACTTATGTTTCTCAAAACTTAAAATTGTGATCACAAACATGAGAATTCGAATCTAACATCAAACACACCCCGACAAGAAGGTAGAAAATAAGACAATTATATAATTCATTATCATTGATATGGAAGGTTTACTTTGCAAAGACAGAATTAAAGATAAACAGAAAAACCACAGAACATGAAAAATATGCTAAAAGAATTAAAGAAAAATAATTTCATTTTCCCATTTATGAGAGTTTTAGTCATTATATAAACTGGAAATCTTCCAAACTAACCGTAAAAGAGAAAATTGTATAGAATGAAGAATTATTAAAACTATGTTAGTTACTGCATACCAAGTGTCATTATTTCCGAAGGTTATTTCACATTAAACTTTTTTGCTAAACTCGTGAATCTTACAGGAAGTATAGGATCAACTTTCATTATACAAGATGTAAGCTGGAACAAAACAGTGTTTTCTGTGAGACTTCGACGGCCGAGAAGGACACAGGAAAGTGCTGAAACTAATATCGGAATACTTGTATAAAAGTTTCAATGATAAATGAGTTTTATTTGAGTTCAAATGATGTTTTTTTTTACTCATAATGTTTTTCATGGTTCTTATTTCTCGTCACTGTTTCATTAGGAAAAACCTCTTCCCACAAATGTTCGTAAGTAGTAGAAAATCCTTTACAAATGGATTGTTTTAGTCTGAAACATATGTATCTGCTTCAACTCTCAACAGTATAATTACATTCCACCTCTTGCGCTCGTTAATAAAAATTCAACCTGATAAAGAATTTATCTTATTTACTGTGTGAGTCTAGCTATTACAATTTCCTGTGCATATTTTACTTCATATCTTGTGGATTTAGGTTATATGCTATCATTCGTATGTGGTTGCATCGGTAGCTGCGTTCAGGCTTATTAATACATACTTTCATGACAATTAATTGTAGAAAATATACATAATGTTCAGAATATTTTAAACAAGGTGTTTGCAAAATGTTTTCTTTGATCATTAACACATTATTTATCGATTACTGTTCTCCAGGTAATGGTGTGGGAACGACAAAAAGGTTTTGAACACAACCAGCTTCTAGGGGCAGTAGAGATACAGTTGGATCAGTTAGATTTTTCCAAGTTAATGTTCTGCTGGTATCCGTTGTACCCAACATTGCACATGGATGTGGAGTCAAACGAGTCCACCTAACTATACGTAAGATAATCTTCAAATTGTCGGAATCTGGTACAGATTAGCTGCATGCCTACAAGATGTGTCTTCACTGGCCAATCCATTATTTCAGGTCTTGTAGAATACATCTTGTAACCAGGGCGAAATACTACTTTATTTGCTATGTAAAAATTCTACTCAATTGTCCTGTTATTATTCTAAATACATTTTAATATGGTGTGAGATCATTGTATTTTAAAAAAATTCTTTCGGTAATGCTATATATAAAATGTATTCTAGACTCAGTCTTTAAATAAAGCGAAAATTATTGTTTTTATTATTGAAGTCAAAATGTGGATATAAGGATTTTGAATTATTTGAAGTAAAATTCATCAAAATTAGCAATGCTTCCTCATTCTTTAAACTTAATATTGCTCTTATTATTTTCAATAAGATATTTGGTGGAATAGGGATTAAATTTATGTGTATCATTGTTTAAGAGGTTGGATATTAAGAGTGCAGTTTATTTTTAAGACCCTTTGGCATGAAAAGGAAAGACTACCATGTTAAAGTACTGAACCAAAATTGCAAAATTTAAGTTATATTGAGTATAGACAGTTAATAACTTCTATAGCGTGATGGTGTTTTGCAGAGATAAAAGGATAATACTATTAATTTTTTTTAGAATTATTTCATCCTGCCTGTATAGTATGCATTTATAAACTTAAAGAAATGTTTGCAGTGTTCTTGGTGTTACAAATATTTATCAATTAAAATAATGTATTTTGCTCTCAGTGTTTACTAAATATGTTGTGATAGCTTATTTTTTCTCCATTTTATCAAAACAGGAATATTTTGATACATAGATCGATTTGTTGTGCCTACATATCATATATAAGTACTGAGTTTAATTTTCAGTATATGCATATTTTATAAATTGTATACTGTGACTGTTAATTTTAACTTAATGAACAGCAAAATAGTATAAAGACAATAAAGCAAAATAAGCTTCTTCTAAGATAAAAGATTTGTTTATATCGATCATTAATTTTCCTCAAGTCCTTTTAAAGCAATGTTAGGTTACAGTACTAACTGCTGAAATAGAAGGAAATGTATTAATCAGACAGCTGCATTATTTAAAAGATATATTTTGAGCATAAGGTAACTCAATAACGATTAAAACTGTAAACCAAGGTAACGAAAATTGTGGACTTCTTTTTATCACAAAATAAGATGTCTTAATTCTTCTCAAGATTGTTGTTTTTTGATGCTGTTTCAATCTCATCAGATAAAATACTTAACTTGTCAGCCCCTCAGTGGCTAGAAACATGGTTTCAATACCCGTGATGGGAAGAGCATTGAGTAGCTTTGTGCTTGATTAGAATCAAACTTGTGAGTATGAAACCAAGCAACAACGAACAATTTGACATGGCTTGTATCTTATTTTGTGCTACATTTCATGTTAGAAAAATTATCTTAATATATAACCATTATACCTTAATTATGTTATGGTCTATGAAACTAGTGAAAAATGTTGAAAGAAATAGTGTAATTGGGTCAATCCACATATAATCTTTCAATTAAATACAGTGTAATTATGTTAAAATATTTCATTTTATTAGTAGTGGTTTTTGTTTTATCATCAGCAGTTTTATTTTGCTTCTTTTATTGAGTTTGATAAAAATAATCTTATATTACATTAAAATAAACGTCAAAATACAGTAAATAATTTTGAATTGAGTTTTTTCTGCTTCAATTTGGAAATTCTCTGAAAACTTTCCTACATTTGACCTGTGTAAACAATTTTGTTTGTGGCATTGTTTTAGGAATTAGCTGCTTTTGTACTTGGAGAATGATGTTATTAAAGTACATATATACGTTCGATCAGGAATTGTTTTTTTACAACAGTATTGATGTTGATGAGAGTAACACATGCCTTGTTATTTACAATTTTTGCAAAATTTAAGCTATATCTAATATTTCTCCCTTTGTTGGCATCATAAAATTGCACCTACATATGGAATTCTTCTGTAAAACAAGTTATGAATTAATATATGTGATCTTGATTTACTGTAAACATTTCAAACATCTTAGCGGATTTTCTGTCATGCGTTAGTCACCATTCTCAGGTATTTAACTGAATTTATATAAAGTTAATCCGAACATTTTTCATTTATAATGTTATCCACTTTGTGCGATCCAATATTGAAAATAATAGTTTCCTCAGAATAGAAGGGTCTTCATAGTCTACCTTGTATATAGCATAAGTTGTTTAAGTCGCATAAAAAGTTAACTTAATGAAATATTTCATTTCTTTGCATATAATAATACGTTTGTACTTGTATGTTGTTGTTTTTTATTTTGTTGTGCATTCTTATTAGAATGAGCAGATATTGTGCATTCCTTTCCACTTTTTTAACATTATATGAAAATATTTATCTATCTAAACTACATTGTATAAATACTTTTGCAAAGTTATAGAATTATACTGTTGCTATTTTTGCATGTATTCAATTGAACTATCAGACACTTAACAACAAAAAAAGTAATATTTATTTACACTGCTCTATAGATCAATAATTTCTCTGACATTTATCTTAATAATACTGACAATCAATTTTAACAAATGTTGGGCCCGGCATGGCAAAGTGTGTTAAGGCGTTCGACTGGTAACCCGAGGGGCACGGGTTCGAATCTCCGTCGCAACAAACATGCTTGCTCTTTCAGCCGTGGGGGCGTTATAATGTGACGGACAATCCCACTATTCGTTGGTAAAAGAGTAGCCCAAGAGTTGGCGTTGGGTGGTGAAGACTAGCTGCCTTCCCTCTAGTCTTACCCTGCAAAATTAGGGACGGCTAGCGCAGATAGCCCTCGAGTAGCTTTACGCGAAATTCAAAACAAACAATTTAACAAATGTTTCTTTACTGGCCCTCAATGGTTTCCAATAAGAATATAATATTATTTTAAAGGCACACTTTACCGCTGCCGAAGAGGCCCTTTGCCAAATACCAGAGCTCTTACCATGCTGAACTGAATGATACTTAAATTTAAAATGAATATCTTACTATACATCCTCGTTGATAATGTGCATATCCTTCATTAGTTTAACACTAAGTCAGTACAGTTCTTCGTAAAGAATATTTGCTGTTGGTACTAAATTTCCTCTCTGCGGTGACTCAATTGCAAGCCTGAACACTTCACACTTAGAAACACCAAATAAAAATAACATCGGTTTAATAATTTTTCTGCGACTAGAAGAGTCCATTAAGTCGAATTGTTAAATACAAAATACGAGATAATAAAGTAACTAAAATATAAAACCTGACACTATGCCAAAAGTTAAAACATCAGCAGATTACATACACTAGTGCCCATATATTTGGAAGTACTTAGGTGTTGCGTGATTTGTCTTACATATCAATATGTACATCTGTGTTCATGTATGGGTGTGTAAAAGATGTGATTTATCTAATATGTGAATATCTGAATGGAGTCGTATGCTTATAACTTACATTTGTTACATGGTTCGTCTACAACGTGCACAGGTTATTTCTTTAATCTAGTATGTATCATGTTTAGTCCCTCTACTAGATTAGATTGGTATTAAATTGTAAGAATCATATTATCGTGTATGTATGTTTTGTGAGATTTACTTTGTGCGTTCTGTCCCTCTCGTGAAGGGCTGTAGCCAGTCAAGAGGTTCAGGTTTTAAACAAATAATTGAATAATATGTTGGTTAAGTTGGTCACCCAATGGGTTTCGTAAGTTATGTGGTGCAAAATAATACATTTTATGAGTTATGCAGAATGCCTAGTATGACGTTCACTTGTATAGTGCAACTTATACATTTTCAGAGTCAAGAGTTGTGCAACCAGTATCTGTACAAGTTCTGTTTTTCGCTTAATGTTTTTTTCTGGGTTATGTGGTATGTTTCACATGTAGATAAATTGGGTATTTTACATTGCAACTTTTGTAGGTTATGCGATACATCTAGGGTGTTTGCTTTATTTAGTACACTTATCATGTGTGTAGTCTTCAGATTCACTTGGTAATTTATTCTGATAGCAAAATTCAATTAATTAAATTATATAAAAACTTCTGTTACAATTTCTAATGTATTGAATTTAAATGAAGTGATTGTATAATTTATCGCCATTAATTATTGAAGATTTATATCATAAGTTAAAGGTTTGTTTTAGCGAAATAAAAGTTATTGAAACTTACTAATAAAATAAATACTTGTAGAATAATTTTATTTTACAAATGTAAAAGTATCTAGAGATGAAACGTATGAGAAACTGGCTTTGAAAATACATTTATTTTCTCCTTTACTTTACGATACATATCTTTTATTTACTTCTTGTCCAGTAGTTTATCAGATTGTTGTTAAATCTACACAAACGTAGCCAGTGGCATAGATTTGTGGTTAGGCAGGCTATTGTTGATTATTGTGCACTGTAATTAGGGACTTAAGAACAACCCTTTATTACAACGATTGATGTTAACGTCACGTCACAGAATTAGACAGTGAGAATGAAGAAAAAAAAAGTACCATCTATTTGCGAGAAAGTTCCAAAACCATAATGATACATACACATTGTTAGGTCGACCATTCAAAGAATTACAGAAAATAGGAAAGAAAATATTAGATATGCTTGAGAGATAACAATAAGGAGGCAAGTGCCTTATTCTGTAACATGTTATTTTTTATACGTAAAGATAATAAGTCAATTTAATTAAAGAGATTGGTAACCGAAAAGCATGAAAGCGTAGTGTAAATATCGTTGCTTAGAAAGCTGTAATGACTATTCAGTCTTATGACTTAAATTTTATTTTCTGTAATAATATCCTTGAAAATCGCTTTTATAGATAGCAGTACACTGTTAAGGAAAAATGTAAGATGAAACGTGTTACGGGAAACAATTATGAGGAAAGTTCATTCTATCAGACGATTTGTTATAAAGCGAGATAGATAAAAATGTCATTGTTTTCGAAATTTGTGTTACGAAGTACGTTTTGTAAAAAAAAAAAAAAATATTTTACGAAATGAAACAGCGTTGATAAAAGATGTATTTTCATGAAGAGTAATAGTGAATTGAACATTGTTTATGAAATATGTTTTTGAAATTATTGCTTAATATGAAACAGTGTTTTGGAAAACCGTAAGAATCACTGATAAGGAAAGAAACTATATTAACAAATATATCTAAAAATGTTATATTGAAAAAAGTCGAAACTTAAATATAATGTAGTCTACAAAGTAATGTGAAATTGGACAAACTTTTATTGATAATCAAACACTTTATAATATTTCCTTAATTTCGCAACTAATTATCACAAGTTTAGCTGTTCAAAACCTTGAAAATAATTTCTTATTACTAAGTTAAGAGGTTCATATTTTGTGTATTTACACATTTCTCGAGCACCCCGCAGGTACAGCGGTATGTCTTCGGATTTACAACGCTAAAATCAGGGATTCACTTTAGATAGCCCAATGTGGCTTTGTTATAAGAATACACACATCTACTTCGAAACAAGAGAGCCCTACACAAACAAAATTTCAGGATCTTCCTGGAGTGAAGGCATTAAATAATCTTAATAACTGAATTAATCTAAAGGTTTATGTTAATATTCTACAATTATTAATGCAATTTTATTTTATATTTGTATTAAGCCTTCATATACTCACTATTTTGAGCATTTAAACTGTACAAATACCATTTTATTGTTTAAACTGTTTTGTTCATTCTTGTTTTTTATCTATTTTCTGTACGATACAGAACTATTGAAATAGGGTTAATTACATATGTGTGTATGTGTATGTTTATTTATCAAGTTAGTCTTCAGAAATCGGCTGTGATGTGCTACGTCTGAAGGCAAGTAGTTTAAAAATTAAGAAAACATATCGTGAATGCTGTAATTTTCAATATTTTCATACTTTTAAAATATTTTACTAATGGTATAGCACATTATGGTTTTGCTTCTATGTACATATATAGGTGTATAACTATATATAAATATTGTACACGAGAGTATATGTAATAAAAACTATTTAAATGATCATGTTAAATTCGGTCTGTGTTTACGGATATATTGGTGTTTCATATTTGTTCTGTATATGTCTGTGTGTATATATATATATACACACAATGAATAACTAATTATGAATGTCGTTTTGCTATATATATATATATGAATGTAAATAAACAATTTTTTTGAAGGATTAATTTCCATCAGCAGGAAATTGTTAACTTTATTATGAGTTACCTCTATGTTTGTGTTATTTTTTTATTGTGATGTTATTTGTCTCATGTTAACATTGTGTGTTTGCAAATGTGATGACGCATAAATAAAAAGTTGTCCAGCAGATAATAAGAACAATGAATGATCCATTTTTCTGAGCTTCGTAATAATTTATTTCTGTATATAAACTGGTCTCATGCATAACAATACATGAAATTATGTTTGTGCATTACACTATTAAAAGACATTTACGTGATGAATGATAAATCATTGTAACCATTTAATAAACCATAAGATAAAATTTTAAATTTTAAAGGAATTATGATTCATGGTTTTTGGATTTTAATGCTAAGGTTTTTATGATATTAGATATCATCGTTTTTGTTTTATTTTTTTCTCTAGCACATTTAACTTTTAAGCGAATTTGAAGATGCGAAACCATCCATGCTGCATAAAGTTTAAAAACAATTTTTTTGCAAAACAAATGCAATTTCAAAGCCATAATGGAGCTTTAAATCGAACAACTTGAACTAATTTTCTCTAAAAAAAGTATTTGAGAAATTTACAGAGAAATTACTGAAATTTATTAAAGAAGCTAACATAGTTTCAATAATAAATTATAGAGTTTTTTCGAAACCATAAATTAAGAAAAACAACTTTTTAATTGGATGTAGTGTTTGTATCTAAATTAAATTTAAGAAAAATTTTAAAATATATTTAAAATTGTTAGTGGCAGCTGTTGAAGAAGAGTTTCCAGCAGGAACTATATTTGTTATTTTTAACATGTTTTATTTAATTAGCTGGCAAAATGAGCTATTTATTTACGTAGGTTTTTGAGCTAGAAAAGGGGAGGATAGTGAACATTCAATCAACACTTTTGAGGTTGAGCAATTTAACTTGTATGTCTAATTCAACTGGAACATTATCATTTTAGAATTTTTATTCGCGATTTAAACCATTTATCACTGTTAGCGCCTTTTCTTTAAGTAAATTACTAGAAACCACAATGTTGTTTATAACTAATAATGTTGTTACGGTGTAGGAATGTATAATAGTGAAAAAATAACTTAGAATTTACAATGCAATGATTTAAGACTAAGGTATCACTAAATTGTTATTATATGAAATAGTATAAACTGCACGTGTCAGTCGCAAGTTAAATAACTACAAGCGTGCCCTCAGTTGAAATTCAACAATTTAAACGAAAATCCGATAACTATACTTTAACAGACTAAAAAGATTGTCATAATAGAACTGTTGAATTGTAAAATATCAAAAACAAAATTAAATAAAACACAAGAATATGCTATTTCATCTCAGCGAAAAATTATGTTTACTGGATAAAATGATCTTAATATTGTTCAAAAATGTTTTCATGGTTAGTTATACTTGATTTTGAATACTGATTGAGTTTCATCCACTAATAGTAGTTTTAAAATGATATTTTGATCCTGTTTGTCAGATTAAGATGAAAAGAGTCATGGAGAATTAAATAGTGAAACATAAATTCAACTGTCAGAGAGGTGAGAAGTATGACATTTTAAAACATGTAGAATTATAACTGAGGAGTATGAAATTCTGGAGTGTATGGATTTGTACTAATTTTTCATTTTTGATTTTAAGCGAATTTAAGTTGGTGTTCGGTAGTGATTGTTAAAAATTTGATGAAATTCGACATTTTAATTTGTAATGATTTATTTTTCTTAGTTACTTTAAAAGTTATAAATTTTCTCCAGTATAATCCTGGCAAGTCATGATGGCGGAAAAACCAACCCACTTGAAGTAAAAATGTATTCTCAAGATGGCTGGTATGGGTATTGAAACTTTAATTAACCTAAAGATGACCTAAGAAGGTCGTGACTTTATTTTAATTAAAGTTTTAATACCCATACCAGTCATCGTGAGAATATAAAATCGTGGTAAAGAAAACAAAATTCAATTATTTGTTTTCACACATAGAGAACTTATAAATGCAAAATCTTAATGATACATAAAAAGCCAAAATGGTAAAACGTAACAATAAAGTGAAAGTACAGTTCTATATTATATTGATTCTAATTGTATGTATTCACATATAAATATTCACTTTGATTTTAAAAGTTTATAAAACACTACGCGAAATTTTCGTCCAGTTTTCGTAGCTGTATTTACTATATTGGCCACTAGATGGCAATGCAAGAGAATTCTTACAGGTTATTTTACTGAAACGTGTGAATTAATGATTAATCTATATATTTGGACTATATTCTTTTTTATATAAATATTTAAGCTAGAAAAGTGAAAATGAAAGATATTTAATCATTTCCATAAAGGTGTAGCAAACTGAAAAAGTGTAACATCATACATAGTTTACACGGTTTAAAAACAGTTTTTGCATATTCAAACTATAACGAAATCACTTTATTGATAAATTAAATATGGAAACATAGCATAATGCGTAGACGTTATATCTCGTTTTAAGTTCACTAGCTTGTTTGTTTGGTTCATACTTCAATAACATGTCTCGTTCCAGTTATACAGTTTCATTACATTTTCTAAAGTAATTTAAAACAATAATACATTTATTTCCACAGAGGTATGTGTAGATATTTTTTGATGGTACAATTCAGAGCTCTACTGCTCACAGTGAACAGAACATAGACAGTCTGTGACATAGTAACTTTTTGCTAAAATGACTGAAAAAAACCGCGACAAAACAGCCTGCTAAGTTTCTTGAACTTCGCTGCAGATGGCGGGAAAGTATAGAATATTAATCACTCCGTGTGAGAAGAGAATTTTTGGTCTGCAATAATATATAAGGCTAAGATAGCAAAACATCGAGGTGTTATAGGTATAAAAAAAGAAATCAAATAATTCACTGGCATGTGTACTTAAATAATTAACAATAACCACAGTATGTAACACTTATTTTCTGTTGATATTATTTTTTATAGAAATCCATTGATTTCATCGCTTCAAAAATAGGAAAGTTTCTGTCATCTACGTTATACACACGACCGTTCACTTTGTCAATTTTCAGGAACCCAAGTTTATTTACTTCTAATTTTGCAAGGAAAACAAATTTTAGAATAAGTTCCAAGTTCTTTTTTTTCGTCACTATATTAAAAATGTGGTCTCTTAATAAAAAGTAATAATAGTTTCTGAAAATCAGACACTTTAATTTTTTTTAAAAGAAAAATCCCATTTAATTAAGACACTTACAATTACAAAGTATAAATGGGGACAATATTTTATTGTAATGCTGCCATGCTATGTGCAGTGGTATAGCATTGTAATGTTTTATTGTAATGGTTTATGAAAATGATGTAATATTATAATACTTTTGGAGATGTGTGAATTAAAAGATAATTGTAATGAATTATATATTATATGAATCAAATAAATTATAACAAGTTATTTTTTTACTGATAAAATTGACTAAGTTTATACTTGTTTATTTTGTTATTAATGTTTTTTCATAAAAGACAAACGTTAACGGAATACTCTCCTCTTTTTGCAATATTCCTTATTTCATCAACAATGTATTTTCTGCTGCCACTAAATATTTAATAAACAGCCTTATCATTTCACCAGATTAGACATTTTGATACACTTCATCAAAAGTAATTATTATATGCATAATGGTGATTAGGGAGTGGGTTCGAATCCCTGTCATACCAAACATGCTCACCCTTTCAGCTGCGTGGGTGTTATAAAGTACAGTCAATCCCACTGTTTGTTGATAAAAGAATAGCCCAAGACTGCTAAATTAGGTACAGCTAGCGCACATAGCCCTCGTGTAGCTTTGGGCGAAATTCAAAACAAACAAACAAACAAATTTATAAATAAATATGGTATTTATCTAGCAAGATGGTGTAATACTGCTCAAGATGTTCATTTGATTTATTGTCTCTAGCTTTTTTTGACAGCACATAATTCAGCTCTTTTTTTTTTTCAACTTGATTTCAATACAGGGAAATTCTTATGATTAACCTTATATTCAACATGCTTTACTTATGCTTACTTAGTGACTTTTTATCATGAATTTCTATGATTTACCTCTTCTTTCTTTTCTCTGTTATATTAAACACTGCTGTTATACGAGTTCATTATTGTTGTGTCTTGTCTACATCCATTCTTTATAACTTTTTCTTGTTCTGTGAGATTCGGCATGTTATATTCAGTTAACATACAGTAAAATGAAGAAGTACACTAGAATTCCTTTTTGTGGGTCAGTGGTATGTTTATAGAAAATCCAAGGCTCCACTCCCCGCGGTCAACAGAACACAGCAAGTTTATTGCGTAGTAGCTTTACGCCACAACCACAGAACGAAACTGCTTATTAAAGTTTCATAAATTGTACGATAGACAGAAGTAAAATTTAGAAACAAGGATAGTATTATTAATATGTACGATTGATAACGTCAATTTAATCACCAATGCACTGTCGTAAAGTTACTGCAGTTCTCAATGTCATTTTTCATAAAAATATTTTATTTTAGGCCCCTCATATTAAAATAGTATATGCAAATATTCATATAATAACTAAAGTTACATTAGTTATAAATTATAAGAAATAAGAATACAAAATATATCAGATGTTTTCTGTCTTGTCAGTTATTTTCTCTTTTAACACACAATCATGTAAACGCTGCCTTTACCACTTTTCAGTGAATGAGACTTAGTTAACTTTAGCTTCAGAACGAATACAAATTTTAGAATAAGTGCAAATTATTTTTTCTTCATATTACATACAAACCAAAATATCTTAATAGAATGTATGTTATATTGATTGGAGTTTCAAAAATAGTGTGATGCTACTTAAAAATTATCGCTTTTGAAAAGTGCGTGTAAAACTTCACTTTTGACCCAAAACATTCATACAGTGATATCCAAAAGATGTGTTCAGATAAGGGTGTTTAGAATTTACAAGATGAGAATATCCATTGTACTTATAGGAAAACATGGGAATATGTAACAACTTGGGGAGCCGGCGCGGTTTAAAAAGAAACCTACAACAAATTGTGCACCAGCGTCATGTGAAAAGTACGAAACCTTGTAAAAGATTGTTTTGTTTTGTGTTTTCAACTTTAGTATTTATTTGCCATCCAAGAATTTATAGAATTTTAGTTTGTTACTTGTAATAATCTATAAACAGATGCTTTAAACTTTTTATTAAACTAAAATGAGTATATGTCACAAAAAGCCCCCTAGTGGCTCAGCGGTATGTCTGCGGACTTACAACTTGAAAACCGAGTTTTGACACCCGTGGTGGGCGGAGCCCAGATAGCCCATTGTGTAGCTTTGTGCTTATTTCTAAACAACAACATATCACAAAAACTATCTGAGTTTTTGAACAAAAGTAACCTGATGTAATAAATTCATTATTTAGAACTATTTCAAATTGCATATATATACTATTTATGAATTATATGAATGTATTATTCAATAATTTGGTTTCAGATTAAGATATTACTGTTACTACTCGGTGCTGTTCTTGATCAACCTTTTTAGTATTTAGTTCTAAATCTGGAAGGAAGATTAAATACAACAGTTTCTTTGTTTGCTAGTTTTGAAATTAAACACAAAGCTACACAATGTTCTGTGTTCTGCTCACCACGGGTATGATGAGACCGCAGACATACCGCTGTGCCAAAATACAACAGAATTAATATTTGTATGCAAAGTATGCTTTAACCGACCTTTACATAAAAATAGTGAAATGTATTTAAGGTTGACAGTCGTTAGGGTATTGAGATCCTCAAACCTTCTATTAATATTTCTAAGATCCTATAGAAGTGACTATGGATATAGTGCTAGAGCATCATTGTTTAGTAAGAGCGGAAGATGGTTTTGTAGGAGAATTCTATGGAACTAAAAAGAACATCGCACACACACACATATCCGTCATAAAGGAATACAGTATGCTACATTATGCAGATCTTATACTTTGATGATAGCTAAGCAAGTGCTTCAAAATAGAAATTTCCCTCTTGCCACTCCTTTTCCTTTTATTAATAGCGCATCTTCCTTTTTTTTTTAATTACATGTTTCAGCCATACAATACCATATCTGAAAATGTGAAACGTCTACACACGCAACTAAAACGACATTTCTGTCAGTGCTCTAGCCCATACCGTGTGATAAGCACCAGAAAATGTTCCTGAAAAACTGGGTAACTGGGATTACATAAATTTATAAGCTTAATTGTTGTATCTACAACTTTGAAATATGCGTTATGTATAAAAATTTTGCTTCTGATCAACATTTTATAATTGTAAAGAAGATGTGTACCTGAAAATACACGGATAAATGTTTTAGTTAACGCAAAAAATGACAGAATATGACCGAAAAATAAGGCACTAGATTGTAAGTTTCTAATCTCTGTTTCATACTCAGATAGTATTTTTTAATTATTATTCAGTCCATTCTATTATCCTGAATCTAATAAGTTTCAACAGAAGTTTTGAAAAATCCCACTGTTTTTATATATAGAAATAATTCAGCGGTCCATTTGTAGACATTTTCCTACGGTTGCCTAACGAGAACAGCACATCTTTCAATTGTTTCACGTGATAACTATAAAGGTTATATGACTTTTAAACCCAAACTTTCTGTCACGAAGAATTTGCGTCATGTATTACTATTACTGTTTTACATAAAAGCTCACAAAATTTTAGTTTCAGTTTCGAGACATCACAAAACGTAACTAATCATTTTCAAATGTGAGGTTTATTCACCAAACAAATATTTTTTCCTTTTTATTAAGAATAATATTCCAAAACTTTAAATTCAATCTAACAAAAACACCTTTTATAAGAAAAAAGATACAACAAAAAATTAGTGAGTGTTCAACTTAAAGGAATGAAATCAAAATTGGTTGCCAAATTGGTAACTACACTTATAGCAATGATAATATTCATTTATCAGTCATACAAAGAGCATTTGTGTTTTAATTGGTTCATGACAGTTGGTAAAACAAGATACACTGCCTAGTTAATTAATGAATAAATATTTGCTGTTAGATTATTATTAATGCTATAAGTGTAGCTATCAGTTTGGCCACCACTTTTAATTTCATTCGTTTAAGTCAACAGTCAGTCGTTTTTTGTTTTTTTACCTCACCGTTTTTTCACACCTAAGGTGTTTTTGATTAGATATCGTTACATTTTTAACAACACACCAACAAACCACAGCATGTAAGAATGTAACACTCTGTAGTAACCAACATTAGCTTGACGATCGCTTTCCTATTATTCGGAAGAGATCTGTACTTTACAGAACCAAACTGATTTTCTTTAAAACAAATGATGGTAGTTTTCCCTCTCTAAAACAGTATTTATTTAAAATGTATGATGGTAGGTTTTCCTCCCAGACAGTATTTATAGTTTACTATAGAATTTAGATTAACAGTTTCTTGTTGTCATCCCTATGCAATCGGCACAGCCATACCAATGGCTGTAATTATTGGTGTTAATTGCTTAGGCTAGTATCATGTGACGCTAAATACTCTTTAATTAGGATAATTTCGTAAAATTTAGTAAATATGAGCTGAAAAATTGATAATGAATAATAACCGTTAACCTGTATGATTCTTTTCAAAACTTGAGTTGAAAAATGTTAATCTCGTTTGCTTGGTTTAACCAGTATTAAGGTATCTATCTGATTGTTCTTTCACTCTGTAGTTTTGCAGCTCTAAATCTCACGTCTTGAATACGAATGATTAAAGCTAAAAACTGTCCAGTTTTACTTTTAGATGAATCTGTATTAAAATTTCAGACTGATAACTCGTGTGACATTCTGCGTAAGCGTGTGCAAAAATATTGTTAAATTTGAATAACTTGAATATATGGCTTATATTGACATCACATGAGACTCCTAATTGTAAGTACTTATCAGTGTACCAAATCTGAGAAACATCCATAAAATTGAAGTATCTTTTACTATCAAATAAAGATTCTGTACTTTCAGTGCGATATAAAAAACAAACGGAAAAAACTTTATATTTCATGTATTTTTTAATGTATTACCTTGAAGTTTGGTGTGTGAAGAAGGAATTCACTAGAGCATATCCACTGAGAATATGTGATAGTTTGGATTACCATAGTTTGAACTACAGAAGATGGAAATTCGCTAAACTATTAATATTATTATAACTAGCACATTGCAGCAGGTTGTTTTGGCGCACGACAAACTACCATGTGTCTTCATAAGAATCTTAATTTTTACTTGTTTCGCGTACAAAATCATTTTAATTGTTTCGACTTAACGGTTAACTTAATTTTAATTTTAATTGTCCAGTGTGTTTCTTTACAACCATTGCTGCCTTAAAACAGATTTTGTATCATTACTGTTTTGTTGGATGTGTAAAGATGCTTAAAACAAACCTTTACGTTTTATAACTTTGTATATTTATGGAGGAATTTAGATTAAATCTACATGACATTGTAGTTGAAATAAATATGGACAGAAAACTAGTAAAGGTCTTCAAATAATTACTGTTTCATTAGGCTTATAAACCAAATGCGAATAATGCTTTCTATCGTTGCTATCTTACTAGACTTTTAAGTTCGTTATTAAAAGTTTTATTAGTTTTGCTGATGAATTGAAACATATCTATACATATTCTTTACAGTCGTGACAGAAATGTTGAGAAAAGAAACTAAAAATTAAGCTATGGATTAAAATAATCCTACTAGACACAAAAACGTAAAGAAAACTATGTCAGACGTATTATGTAATACTGTCCTACATGAGGACCTTAGAAAACTATGTCAGACGTATTATGTAATACTGTCCTACATGAGGACCTTAGAAAAACATTATACATTACGGATGGATTGGTAGAAAAATGTATAAAAGGCCTAGAGAATATTATAGCTTTTCTATGACTCTTTAGATACCTAAAACAGGTTTGGTATTATTACATTTCAATTGAACGCGTACAGGGAGTCATTAGAAGGCTATACTTTAATACCGTCTTGGTTGAATTTTGGAAACTTTATGAAAGTTAATATTACAATTTTATTCGATCTACAGACAATGAGACCAGGATATTTAATAATCTGCATAGTTTTACTGGAAATTTAAAATAATTGCTACTACATTTATATTTTCAGTCTTTCTCATCGTATAAAAAAACTTCGAATACATGCGTTATTATATCACTCATAACGAAAATTATGGAGATCCTTTGAATAGTTATTTAAATTATAACAGCAAACAGTGAAATTACGAGATATGTAAATTATTAGAGTTGTGTAAGACGTATCGTATACAGAAAGTAGGAAGAGACCAGTTCAACAAAATTACTGTTCTGCTATATGTCACAACTGACCAACCAAATATTATTGCCTTGATGCTCTTGAATTTGCGAATAAACTTTGAACACATTTTTACATTATTACAGCCATTTTGCACCTCAGAAGAACTTAGAATAGATATTTGCATTAATAGAATATTAAAGTTCAATGTAGATCTAACATTGTTTCAATACTGCTGGAACTATAATGAAACCTAAAACATAACTATTATTTTTCACTCGTTCAGTTGTACAGAAAAATAAAAAAACAAACATGTACAGATAGTGAAAACAGACAGATACATGTACAGTACTACTGAACTTGTGAAAAGGGTTTGAGCATATTAATGTTAACATAGGCAGCCTCGTTCATTGTGTAAATTAGAAGAGGCCTGTACATTACTTCAGTACTGTTGGGTCTCTAGCAATACATAAAGCACATATCATATTATTATAGCTCTGTTACACCTATGGTGAAACTTAAACATACTTTAAACAATAAGTATTTTAGTATTCTTTCAGTTTGTTTAGAATCAAGCACAAAACTACACGAGGGCTATCTACCCTAGCCGTTTCAAATTTAGTAGTATAAGACAAAAAAAAGGCAGCTAGTCATCAGCACACAATGCCAACTCTTGAGCTGCTCATTTATCAATAGTAGGATTGACCGTCACATTATAACAAATGTATTTTTCTGGAAGTATAAGTGAGCGAGTGGAGTAGCTTGGTATTGTGCTACACAAACGTGTAAATAAACCCATGTGTAATTACAACCACCTATGGATTCTGTAGATTATGGTTGACATTACTAAAGTCCTCCTAAACTACTTAAACACATAAACCTAAAATAGAACAAATTTCTAATTATTGTGCTGCTTCTGTATTTGTGAATAAATTTATAATATATCCTGCATTACAATAATCCTGATGATTCTTAAAACAGGCCTTATCTTACTGACGTAGCACCAGGTCTATTTTCAAAATTGGACAGAGACAATATTATTGCAGTTTAGAGTTACATGTTTAGAAACATATAATAACGTTTAACATTATTTCATGCTTGATATGGTTTTGAACTAACATAGCTAAGATATATAAGTCATTTTGATCACAATGGTTTTAGATGTCAGTATATTTTAATCGAAAAAGAGGTTTCAATTTGTAACTTAATTGTATTGTAGCGTGTTAGTCAAGCAGCTACTCATAAAAATAAACTGTTTTTTATTTCCTTATTCTAATTAGCATTTTCTTCTATTTACATAGACAGAGGCAAGAGCGTCTGTTCAATATGTACACTCCTAAACCTAAAACTGTTGGACTGTAAGAGTATAAAATTTATAGATTATAAATTTAATGATTTCATTAAACGTATATCATGATAAACATTTAAGTATATATTTTCGTTCATATTTTATGACCTAAGTTTTCTTCTTTACATAAATATTCCTTTCAGACTTTAACTAATATAGTGTTAGTTTAGAACGGTAGAATAGCAAAACACACAAATGCTCACAAGAGTATTCTTTATTTAGAATTCTTTTTAAAGCAATGTAAGTATTATTTCATTTTTGGCTTTGTTTTTAAGTTTAAAGTTTCTTAACATATAACTCGAAAGTGAAAATTATACTAAGAACAAATACAGTTTTTAAAAGATAATATTAAGTTTTAATTATAGGTTTTCTAAATCTCTGAAATTACAAATAAAGAATTATTAAACCACTTCAAGACACTAACTTATTAAACTAGAGTTTAGCTGTTTATAAAACTCATGAGATAGAACTGTAGGAAGGTTTTATGGCAATGTAGAATTAATTATCATCCTAAATTGAATCCGTTTCATTCTGTCCAACAATAGTATTCGTTTCTAATTAAATCAGCTGATGTTATTAATAAATTGTCTTCATAGAAACTTAATGATTTCTGAAAAATGATCATCAGCTGCTGGGTTATCATTTGGACTCGTACCAAAAACATTCTAATTTGTTATTACCTAATTTCGCCTGAATCTTGGCTGTGATATTTAAAGGATTGTTCTATCTCTGTATACCACTGAAGTGTTAGACATTGAGAATCCATATTAGTTTATGTGTTCGTATTATGATTATAATTCTGGGGGAAAACCTTATAACTTATGTAGACAAGAATACAAGACTTTTATTCAGTTGGGACAACATGTCGATTTATTAATAACAAAGCCAGACAATACTAATGATGTTGTTTTCAAAATCGAAAAAGCAGCCAAGAAAAAGACTCCAATACAAGAATTTTCAAAATACTTGATGCAGAAAAATACAATGGACTCGAACAAAAAATAAAGAAAAAGACTCAAACACATTAGTGTGAAACATAAAATCGTAATTGTTGCAAATAGAGGTTAATGTCTCATACATTTACTGTATGACTACAATATATAAATACTTCTGCTATACTCAGTAAAGTTTTTCACTGTCTATTTAATGAAACTCTAAGTATAAAACAGAGAGTTAAACATAAAAACATTTTGTTGTGTTGGTTACTTTTTATAAGTTTAAGAGGAAAGTTTCTAAAAATTTCAGTTGAGGCAACAGTAGTGGCAACCACTAGTATTCACATACACATACAGTTCATTGTTGATTCTTACAACCGAGAACCTTCTACAACTTCAGTGAATAGAGAGGAATTTCGCAATAGAGTTTTAGCAGTTCAAGTTATATGTATTTCTAAACATGTATTTAATTGAAACAAATATCGATATTAAAATTAATATTTGATAGTAAATCAGTCACACTTTAAATAATATTTTATCAAGTTGATTTGCGATATTCTTTCCAAATTGTATGCTCTAGTAAAATGAAAATTCTAACATTATTTTTGATAGATTGTTTAGGCAAAGCATTCATGATGAAACTTTATAGAATGGACGGCAACTGAATGTTGTGAAGACACAAGTGTAGAGGACGATGTTTCGAATGTCTCCACAACAGGCAATTGCCGTCCATTCTACATAGTTTCATTAATTGTAACATTATTTCCTTTAGTGAACATTAGTGAAGAGAAAACCAACAATATAACATGTTTATCTGTTTAGTCTTCGTAAGGACTATTTCATTTCTTTTTCTGTGTGACAATGTATATTCCTAAACTATTATTTGTTTGTTTACTAATGCAGTGATTTATCAACTTTATTACGTAGAACATGAACTCACTGTCAGAGCATCTTAAAAATTTTATTTATAAATGAAGCTGTGTGAAAATGCACTATTGAAGATTTTTATTGGCAAATATGAATATTTCTGTTATCATAAATAATAATATATAAATTGGCCTTATAATCTAAGGTAAAGTTTGTAAAAAATTCTCAACATCAGATTTTCTTTTTTGTAGGCTTCTTTAGTCAAGAGAAACTATCAGCTTTGGAAGTAATTATTCTATGTAATAATAATATTCAACAAATTGTAAGATAATTTTTTTCAACTAATCAATACTTTATTCTTGAGTAAAATATCATGTTCAAAAGAATGAGCTATTTGTACTTTGTCCACTATGAGTTAAAATCTAAAGACTCATTGCTATACCATTGAAGGTCGTAGAAGTAGAAAAACCTTTTTGTCTATTTATTTTTTTCTAGCTTAAAAGTAAAACCTACAATTTGTATTTTACTTTTACGCCCCTTCCATTGAAACAGTGATAAGTAAAGTATAAAAAGTTTTATTCTTCATCAAGTTTTATGTGCGTATATTAACAGTTTGTTTCAGCAAGCTGTTTAAATTAATCACTTAACAGCATTCTGACCCTTAAAGAGAGTGTTTCTCAATATTGCATTTGTTTGTATTTATCTACCAGTACAGTAAATGAAACATCTTGGAAATATTAAAAGTGTTAAAGTTTATAAACAAATAACAGTTAAGTGATGGTTGTGACGCTTTTGTACCATATATCTATTTTAATATTAATGTTTGTTTAAGTTAAATATATATAATTTATACTATTAAATTTGTATTATGAAATTCCTTCCATTTCATTAAATTTGTAGACATTTTATGAGTGTAAGAATCAACAATATATCTGTGTACGTAACTACTGGTGGATCGTTTATGTTCTTGAGTAAGCTGAAAATTCGAGAAACTCTCTTTACGGATACAAATCAAAGCAATGCGGGACACCAAAAGCCAGTATATATTATTGTTTTGCTATAGTTGGGGTGCCATAAACCTCGGAAGTTAAAACTTATTAACTGTGACTGTTAGAACGCTTATTAATTGGGAACTTCAGATATTTGACCAAGAAATTTATGTATTTCGAAAATTATAAACCATTTAACTTCAACAAATTCACATCGAACTTTAGTATTTTTGAGAAAATTTTATACAGCTTCAGCAGTAGAATAATTTGGCGCGTGGCCGGCGAAAAAACAACAGAGAGCAAGCGCACTTCTTATTAAGGGGTTTGTACCTATATCAATCAAAATTAATTCGCTCATCGTGCATCACCGACAAGACGTCAAGGAAGTTCCAGATCAGCTAGAAGACTCAATATTGTTTGTAAGTTTGTAAATCTTTTGTATATAGATCATAATTTGTAATAACCGTTATTGTAAATTTTGTTGTGGTTCGTATATTACATTTGTATTAAAACAGAAAACTATAAGTATCAGTCTTGTTGGCAAATATAAAAGAAACTAATGCATATAGACATTTAATTAAATTCCAAATATAAATTGCTATTTAACTCAGTTTTAGGCTATTTGAAATCGTAATGTGTAACTGCTACGTTTTATAATTTATCTCGGACTAGTGTCTGATTTATTTAATACATAACGTATGTTAGTTAACATATTACTATTTCAAAAACTCGAAATTTAGAATTAGTTGAATGTGGATATGTATTAAATTTAAGATATTTACCAATAAGATTGATACACACAAATTTCTTTCTTAACACAAATATATTTTAATATACAAACAACAATACAATTTATAATAACGATTACTACAAATAATTATTAACAAATGATGATTTATATACAAAAAAATTACAAACTCACAAACAATATTCAATCTTCTATCTGGTCTGGAATCGAATATTTTATCGACGGTCTAGGTCGACAACTAGCGAATTAATTCTAACTTCATATTAATGAATAAAGACCCTATAACCCAAGCGCTTCCTCAGAGGCAAATTGATATTGTTACACTTTGCTTAAGCTATCCAGTTGTCTACTCTTAATTTGTCTCACGTCGTTTACAAGCTGACTTTTTACCGACAAAGACATTTAATGTTCTCGTAGAAATACTAACGTCCGAAGTTAATTCGGTGAAGTTAAATGGTTTGTAATTCTCGAAATCTATAACCATTCCTGGTCAAATACTATAGTTTTTCAATTAATAAGCGTATATCAAAATTATAGCTTCCGATGTTTATTGTATACTGACTGGCGCAGACTGTCTCTTAGTATGTTGCAATTTATAAGCTTTAAGGCGAAGTTCAAAAAAATTCACTAGGTGCAGCAATAAATAGCGGTATTTACGAAATATATACATTGTTGATTGTTACACTCGAGACTCTGCTACAAATTTAGAGTACAACTGGGACTTTTGCAATATACATTTAACAAGTTACACGCATACCTAAATATATATTAATCTAAAACAAATATCTATATTACAAAAAATATACATTACTAGATTTGTTACAGTAACATAATAAATTGGAGGCTCGTCCGAAATAAATTATAATCGGTAACATAATAAAATGGACTTGTGTCCAACATCTAAATTAGAAAAAAATTCGATTTAAATTCAAACCGTAATTCAGTTTATATTTATCAGAGCCAATAAGACTTGATCATTTATTATTTTAGAAGACATTTTTGAATCACCCTCCTTCGAACTAGAAAGATATAACAAAAGTGAATTGCTCGAAATTGTTAAAGTTTTAAAACAAGAAGAAATAAAATGAGAAAAAATGAGCTAAAAAGCGTATTATTGAAATACTATTCTATGATGATTAGTTGTCTGAGGAAGTATTAAGGGAATATTTTAGTATCCCCTTTAGCCAATCAGAGTTGACTGATAAAATAAGTTAGAGATTCAGTTAAAACTCAAACAAATCGAGCTTGAACAAATTCGTATCGAAGATGAATGAGAAATAAATGTCTCAAGGTTGAACAAGGTCCTATCTAAGCCGAGAAATAGATTAGTCCGAAAGAAATGGAAATTAGACTCAGGTTAAATGACAACTTTTTATTATTTAATCACCATTCAATGAAAATAAAGTTGATAAATATTTCCAATATCTTGAGAAGGCTGTCCAAACCATGGAATGGCCCACTGAATAATCGTTATTATTATCACAGAGTGTTTTAATTAGTAAAGCACAAGAAGCTTATGCCACTCTGTCTTTAGAAGATTGTACTAATTATGATAAACATACGAGTTATTACCGAAAGGTTAAAGGATATCGCAAGTAACATAATCAAACTTGCATGGAATTTGTCCACGAAAAAGAGGTTTGTTTTGATCGATGGTATAATTATATGTATATTTGTAACAGTTTGGACGAACCAAGAAAATTTTATGTAATTGAGAAGTTTGAACCTCAAAACTTACTTGGATGAAAAGAAAGTCAAAACACTACATAAAGCAACTGCTCTTTCCGATGATTACAGCTAAACGCATAAAACCACTTTAGATAAAATGAAGTTCCTACTATCTCAGCAAAAACTATTATCTGTTAAATCCACTAAAGTTGAGGATTTACAGTCTGAGCATATTGATTAAGCTCTTCAACGCTGTTGTAATGACTTTAACTG